>NW_023463048.1:2362-5633 GCF_013731165.1 Rhagoletis pomonella | reverse complement strand
AAAAAGTTTCAATAAAATATATAAAAATTTTGGGCGGGACGAAGTTCGCCGGGTCTGCTAGTTGTTTATAATGAATTCTGGTAAAATTTCAAAATCAAAAGTTATCAAAACAAATTCTATGGGACTGAGAATTATTATTTTCTACTTTTTAGTCCATTTATAAAAGCGTTGTATATTAAAAACTTTTATTTTATATTATTTATTTTCTACTTTTCAGTCTTGTCTGTATAAAATTTTGCAAGATATTAAAATAATTCAACGATATTAATAGATTGGTGCACACACCTGCATATACATATCGTCTTTTAAAGTACAAAACCGCGTATCAAGAAAATGCAAAACCGCGTATGTAAATTATGTAAATTATCTTCTAGAGAGTAAAAGCACTAATTTTTACAAAGTGGTTCTCTTTTTTATAAAGCAATCGCATACCTGGCCAGTATATTTCAGGACGAATGGATAAGGATTGAGCCAAGAGCTTGTGTGAGCCATACCGATTTTTGGCAGCTAATGCCAGTTACGCGGTTTAGCAGAATGACGATACGCGGTTTTGTACTTTAAACGACGATATGTATGTATGTACATATAAGTAGTCCACTTGCAAACAGCGTTATGTGATTTTATAATAGAACGCCATAGATTTGAAAAAACGACTAAGACAACAAGTAACGTTTAAATTGAATCTTTTTTATTATTACCTGAAAATTTGTATAAATAAGAGCATTATAAAATTGTAACATAACATAACATGACATACGATAACATTAATAGTCTATGCGACCTAAAGAAGTTTTCTAAGATCATCAGGAGATGTATACTTTTGAAAGTTTATAAGTAAGTATGATAGCGACTTTTGGAAGAGGAGTTAACATTTGATCCTATTTTTTTAGAATATAAAAAGATTTTGCACTGTGTTGTTAGTGGACATGGAACTACTTTAAATACTGGTACGTAATCCACCAAAAACTAAAAATCGAAAAAAATTTACATAGCGCACTTTGCAAGTGGATTACTCATACGCACATACGAGCACCAATTAATTTTATTTAAAGAATGGGGTGTCGTCCATTTCCGCTGTAGCGTACGTAGTGCATAGGGCGACATCTACCTCTCTAACCAACGAGGGTCATATCTAGACTTAATAGGAACTTTGCAAAGCAAAGCTTCTATAGCTGTCTGGACACACCACATTGCAAGTTGATAAAAGCGTTGTACAAAATTTGAGATCGATTTTAAGCGATCGTTATTCATATCCCCAGATATATATGTGTGTACATACATGTATTACATTTCATATCAATTCAAGTCTATTACATGCGCCCATATACATATGTAATACTTCTAAATATATTGGCAGTAACGGCCCGTCTCCACAGGCAAAAGTTTTTGCCTACCAACTGTCATTTTTATTGCCTGATAAAAATTTTATCAGCGGCAATATTTGTGCGTGGGCATTTTTTATCTTGATAAAAGCATTTATAAGATGGCAATTTTTGCCGGATTTCATCAATTAAAAAGTTTAAAAAGTATGCTATTCCACACCCAAGCAAATAATAACACATATTTTAATATAAAACAGTTCAATTTTTGTTTTTATATTGAAATATCGATAATGTTGTCTCCACGAAGCTATCGCGCAAATGAAAATGTAGCTGTCAAAGTACCAAATTGCTGGCAATATTTATTATTTATTATTTAAAAATTTTGTAAATTATTAGAACATTGAACGAGTGCTTAACCTATGCAGTGTTTTATTCTTGTAGTCAAAGTTCAAAATGGCCATATTATATTTCAAAAAAAGTAATTTTGCTGCCTTTTCTCCCATGAGGCGATTTTTTAGAGGCTCGTATATAAGGTCGGCTGCACTGAAAAATTGCTCACTTGGAAAGGCGGGTGGAGCGCTCAAATATTTGCGGCCCAGATCTGTCAATTTGTCGTATTTTTTGTTTAGTTTTCCACCAATCGAGAGGACTTTCACCGAGATGAGTCCGTTTTTCTTTAAGATAGGCCTTCGACCGAGCTTTTATTTCACAGTTTGTAATGTCTCCAGTTTTTACATCCGAACCTTTGCTTTCGCTGGAGGAATCTAAAATTATTTCTAGGTTGCTTATACGACTTTTAGCAATACTTGTTAAAGGCCCATCAATGGTGCTTGATATACTACTTAACCGTTTAGCGCCTGAAGCTAAAAGCCGGTTATTGGCCGCACCCTGGTTAGACAGATTTAGAGCCATTTCAACAACATTAGAGTGGTCACTCTGCCCATGTACACATTCGCATTCGCAAACCATTCGTACCATTTGATGCGAATGCGAATGTCGAATGCGAATGTGTAAAATGATGCGAATCATTCGCATAACGAATGCGAATGCAAATATTCGCAACATCCCTGGTATGTATTGTGTACGTGAGTGCCGTTTTTGTGTATGTGTTGTGTATATGTTTATTCATAAACGTATGTGTTCCTTTGCTTTTGTACGGTTTTATTGATATATCTGTACTGTACTGTTTTCGGACAGTACTAGCTCTTACTGCCAATCAGTATTGCCAGGACTTAAAAAATAAAAAAGCTAGATCGTCCAAATGAAAAAGCCAAAAGGCCCAAAATAAAAGGTTAAAAAAAGGCCAGCCTTTTCAACCTTTCATTAACTCTTATGTGCAAAGACGTGGTACAAATGCACCACCGAGCAACAAAAATGTTAATATCTCGACAACCAAAGTACTTCCTATCATGAAATTTCATCAAAGTTGTTTAATAAAAGCATTTAAATAATAAAGGGGACTCCTTTTTAGGGTCTGAAAACCTATAGTCCTTAAAGATAAAGTATTGGTATATTTGTACCACCAAATATCTTCGTACATTATAATACGATTACATACGTGAATGTTTCAATCAGAGCGCGCATAGTGAAGAGCAAACCTACACTAGCGTGGGCCGAAAATGCGTTTTTTTACCTTCCTTTTATTAACTCTGGATGTAACTATGTAATATTGATGCGCCTAAAAGATGCAGCGATTTCTATTTCCAAGTTACATACCTGATGGCAGTACGAATGGCAATTATAATTGGGAGGTTTCAGGTTTTTAACTATAATTTTATTTAAATTTTAACCAACCATTTATGTGGTATAACACACTGTATCTGTATGGCTTTTTAAGTTTTATATACAACTAGCAGACCCGGCGAACTTCGTCCCGCCCAAAATTTTTATATATTTTATTTTACTTTTTGGTCCAACATTTTCACCAACAATTCACGTTTACGATTTTC
>NW_023463048.1:0-2262 GCF_013731165.1 Rhagoletis pomonella | reverse complement strand
AGTTGGTCGAGTTTTTGGAAACACGTGCGCGTTCGCTAGAGATGGTACCGACGAGTGGTGCGCTGTCAACCTCAGCGCAAGGAGCGCGCCAGCTCAGCAAAACTGCGGCGAAGACTACAACAAACGTGCTCCATGCGATTGGTGAGCAACACACCTCCTCATCCAACCTGGTTGATGCAGGAGCCAGTTCACCCTCATGTTTCCATTGCAACGCCAAACACAAAATTTACGCCTGCCCAACTTTCCGTAAATTAAATGCTGCTGCCCGGTTTGTATTGGTCAAGAAACATAATGCTTGTCTCAACTGTCTGAGCAAAGGCCACTTTCAAGCAAAATGTCGCAGTTTATCAACTTGTAACATATGCCGTCGCCGTCATCATACATTACTACACGGCTGCCGCGAAGATGACACGACCAGCGATGAGCTGAATGTACACGTTTCTCCGTTTGTAAAGCAGCAAGGCAATCTACTTGTGCAACAATCGACTACATCATCTACAATCGATGACTTTACTACGGCGCGTATACATAATGCTAGCTCGGATGTACCGCATTCTGGTTGCGTAGCATCTCACGTCGCTGAGGCTGACAAGGCCATTTTATTGGCAACCGCAGAAATATATTTGCAAGATCATGCAGGGCGATGGCAACCTGCTCGGGTGCTGTTTGACAACGGCTCACATGCATCCTTCGTGACAGAGGCCTGTATTCAACGCCTCCGTCTACAAAGGAAACCTTCGGCAGCTCATGTCACAGGTATTGGTTCAACAGATGGCGGTAAAGTTAAGGGTGAGACTATTCTTTCACTTGCGCCCCGATCTCTTGACCAGCATTTCAAAATCAACTCGCTTATTTTATCGAAGATTACAAACGATCTTCCCAGCGTTTGTGTACAGATGTCGTCTTGGCCGCACTTACGAAATCTTGCTCTTGCTGATCAGCATTACGCCAAACCTGGTCCTATTGATGTGTTAATAGGGATGGATGAGATGGATAATCTCCTGTTAACCGGTCTCTGCAAAGGGCCACCTGACACACCCATGGCGCAAAACACAGTTTTCGGTTGGGTACTTTTCGGAAAGGCCATGCGTTCATCCAGCCCAAGTGCGGGAGTTTTATCCCTGCACTGTGATGTGCAACTCATCCGAATGGTGAGTAAGTTTTGGGAGCTCGATAGTTTCCCCCCAAGCGATACTTAACTGTCGAAGAAGAGGCTTGTGAAGGGCATTTTCGCAAGCATTGTCGCCGCGCTGAAGACGGGCGTTACATCGTACGCCTCCCGTTTAAGGAATCCGTGCCTTTAGGTGAGTCGAGAAACATATCCGTAAGAAGTCTGCTAAGAATGGAAAAACGTTTCGCTGTTGATGAGGAGCTACGCCGTCAATACGCAGAATTTATGCAGGAGCTTTTAAATATGGGCCACATGGAGCTCGTAGGCAACGCTCAACCGCATAAAAGTTACTACATGCCACACTACGCTGTAGTAAAGAACACCAGCTCCACCACTAAGCTGAGAGTGGTGTTCAACGCCTCATGTAAAACCACATCCGGTTTCTCGCTCAACGATGCACTAATGATAGGCCCGCAATTACAAGAGGATCTGTTTTCTATAATGGTGCGGTTCCGGACTCATCGTTACGCAATAATGGCCGATGTCGAAAAAATGTATCGACAGGTATACGTGGCAGAACAAGATGTGGACTACCAACGCATAGTTTGGCGTGACGACCCAACCGAACCTATTCGGGACTATCGCATGCTTCGCGTAACCTACGGCGTCGCCGCAGCTTCCCACTTGGCCGTACAATCTCTGCACCAATCCGCTTTGGATGCCATCGAAGCGCACAAAGAAGTAACTGTTGTCATCATCCGCGACTTCTACATGGATGATCTTCTCACTGGCTCATTTTCTGTCGACAACCTTATGAAGCTACAAAATGACGTTACCATAGTTCTGTCTAACGCTGGCTTCGAATTGCGGAAGTGGGCTACAAATTGCGACGAGCTTAGGGAGAAAATATCGCATGCGTCAAAGCAAATTTCACATCTGTTAGCTGACGGCGATGAAGTACGCACCCTAGGAATCATTTGGAACACAAGCAACAATTGTGTATCGATTGCAGTGAATTTGACCCCACTGCCTGCAATTCTCACGAAAAGAGTTTTTCTCTCAGATTCGAGTAAAGTTTTCGACCAACTCGGGCTAATCGCGCCGTGCACTATACTCTCGAAAATTTGGCTCCAGCGAATCTGGCGAGCGGA
>NW_023463047.1:0-15749 GCF_013731165.1 Rhagoletis pomonella | reverse complement strand
ACACACACACACACACACACACACACACACACACACACACACACACAAAACTCAATAGCGCATATAATAGGATGGCTGAGGCGCAAAAAGAATAAGCGGTTTCTAAGGGATTAACTCGGTCAGAGTTGAGCGTCATTCGCTGGGGTGGTTGGCCCCAGCACAACTTTTGTCGTATTTCTGTTTATATATTTGTTTGTTTGTAAAATTGGTTTTATTTGTGCGCATTTGTCTCCACTCTTTTATTGCATATGCAACCCTGGCAGTGCATTCGAGTGCAAAGCCGCCGCCGCCACCGCCGCTGGGCCGCTGCCGCAACACTTACAAATTGCAATGTCCCACTGCCTGACTGACGACGATGGCGACGATGATTGTGCGTTCGATTCGTGCATGTTGCCGAAGAATACAATATAAAAATAGAAAAAATAATCTACAACAACAACCACAATAATGTTAACTTATGCGATCGTCTAGCTCCTATGAGTGCAGTGCATAGTTGCTACACTTTTTTGAAGATTTTTTCAAATGTCTTTTTGACTTTCGCTGCAGCGAATATTATTTTTAACCGACTTCAAAAAAAGGAGGAAATTATCAACTCGTCGTTGTTTTAGCACAATGTCCTTGCTCTCGCTGTTTAATGGCAAAACTATTTTCTAAATTTCGTTTGAATATAAGGTAAAGAGATACGTACATAAAAGCTATATGAAAAACAAAGTTAGGGGTTTCGCTTACAAAATCGCCACATATAAATGCTGATTAAGGCAAAGTGTGAGAGTTCTTTATGGCCTTCGGTATAAACTTCGACCTGATGAAGCGCTAATAACACTTCTGCAGCCGCTAACATGAATGTGCCGTCCGGGTCGGAAAGAGTGGTGCCACCTTCGGGCCTTGCCTCGACGGATAATTTTCCTGGCGATGGTTATAAGGAAAATGGGCAGCAAGATGAAGCTATAACTACTTCTTACCGCTGCTCATCGTCCAGTCTGTCACGTCTCTTAGATAGTCTTCGCATGTATTAATCTGGAGAATTTTCAGATTTTTAGAAGGGCAGAAACTGGATCAGCATGTTGGCATAGCATTACAAAATATCGTTTTATAGCTATGTAGCCGGCGTACTAAATTGGCCTTCCTTGCAGGTGTGGTGCGCCGTTTAAGACCAGCGTAAGACCCCTTACCAAGAGTTCTATAGGTCCTAACCATGCAAGGCTATAAAGCTTTGTTGGTACTGACAATTCCGTCAACCCTGCGGTTTCGTCTGGGGGCTTGCGTATCAACGATTTTTGGCCCACTTACCCGGGGTTCCTGGTAGCGATGGAAGCCAATTTCGGCTAACCGCCGGCATGCAGCGTGACAGTCGCCTTCGACTCATACTCTCTCTCTCTCAAGACACTGGCCGTGCAGACTGCATCCGTCGACAGTCAGGTCTATGAAGCCTGCACGACGCAGATTTATAGCTAGCCAAGGACTCCAGCTCATTCTCCGAAAACTCCTTGCAGAATTTTCAAGCTACTACAACAACAACTACACGGCGTGTTAGAGCTCTCCTCCAGGGAGAACCGGTTTTGGAGGTCGACCTCAACATTCCTACAACCACTCAAAGCTCTATTCTTTTTTATAGTCTTATTTTTCATTTTTGAGTTCTATGAATGCATAAGCTGTTGCGATGAGTTGAATCAGGAGTCCTCTGAAACGCATCTGTTCCACCAACTTAACGGCGACGTGTTCGGAGCGTACGATGAGGCCTGTCAGGGCTTTAACGGTGCAGAAGCATATACAGTATTAATCCGTAATTAATATGGACTTAGTGCCTGTATTTAAGGATAAACAAAGGCAAAGCTGCGTTAAAATCGCTTAAACTTTCCAGACCGTAAACCTATACTCAAAAATCTTTCTTGTTTCTTGAGGTCGGAAAATAAATATATTTTTTTTTTAAATAAGGAATAAGGTATTTTTTAAAACTCAATTCCCTCAACAATTTTTTCCCCAAAAATGTTTTTTTCTGTTTGGATAATTTTCCCCTTTTGTAAAAAATTTTGTAATAACTAAATTTAAAAAAAATGCTATAAAATATTTATTTAAAAAGAGTAAAGAAAACAATTAAATTTCCTGGAAATTGTATACAAAAAAATGTGCCTCCCTTCAGTTTTTTCTGTTTGGATAATTAATTATTAATTAAATTAAAAAGTATTTTTTAAAGAATTTATTTTTCCATAATTTTTTTCTCTTAATATTTCTTTTCTAAAAAATTTTCCAAAAATTATTGTTCTTTTTTTTATTGCTTTCTTTAACTCATATTTCTTCAAAAACTAATAATATTTTTCTAATTCATTGTAATTCTTTTCATTTTAAAGTTAAGTAAAAATATTTAATTTTAATTTCCAAAATTTTATGATAAAAATAACTAACTAAAAATGGGGCATGTTATAGAAACAGAACAGTTTTCTAATGAGCCGAGAAACTCTTTTGGAAGCATGCTTCCCTTGGTCCTGATCTAAATTTATTTATTTCCTTACACCAAAATGGGGTTTCCCATGAATGTATGTATGCAAGGTGAGTTCTAACTAATTTTTTTCAATTTAATTTTTTCTTAAATTCGCTTCGCTTTAGTTCATTAAACAAATAAACTATCAGACGCACATCACGTCAACGTCCACCTTGAAAAAAAAGACGAATTCATTTATGTGCTTCAATTCCGAAAATAAAAACAAGAATAACAATCGAAGAATAGAATAAAAAATAACTAAAAACTAATTTACCGTTGGCTAGAATCACCTTCAAAATCAGCAAAGTCTTCCGCAACGTGCAAATTCGTCAAAGACGCGTGCGCAGCTGATTAAGGCGTGCGAGCAAATGGCTACAACTAAAAAAGAATAAATTAAATTAAACTCGTCACAGTTTTAAAAATAAAATAAGCCGCTTTTTTTGTCATTGTTTGCAAATACAAAATAGCAACGCAACGCTAGCAAAAAAACACAAATATCAAATAGCCAACAAAAAACAGCTGCAGAGAAACAAAAGACTTAGGAAACAAACTTGTTTAGGGGCGCATTTTTCCAATGTATTTGCATTTATTTACCTTTTGCGTTCAAAATTACTGGGCAGACTAAAATTAATTCGCCAAAAAGTCTAAGCGAAATACTGGAATTTGCTGCAAAACGATTTTTTAAATATTTACAACAACAAATCTGCATAAATATGCAAAGCAAAATCCAAAACACTGCCAGCAAAACCTTGACAATGAGCAAATTCGTCAGCTGCCAGCAGTTATGTATATGAAAGAAAGAAAAAAAAACAAATGAAAATAAAAATGACTTTAAACTAACTTCAAAGTTGAAAATAAATTTAAAATGTGCATAGATCAAATGGTATGCAAAAATATGTATGTATATAACTGTAGTTTTGATGTTTGGCGTATGACAGTGTGGTGTCGAACGCTTTAGAGTTGTGAAAAGTTGGTTCAAGAAATGAATAAAAAAAATTTAATTTTATGTTATTTGTTATTTTTTTTTTACTTCATTCATTGCGCACACCTTACAATTTTTACTGTTATTTTTTATGCATTTATAACTAATGATTGGCCCATGTGTCAGTATCTTGTGAAGTGTCTTCTTCAAAGATTGCAGAAAAATTATGTTTCGAGTTTTGTCAAGTTTCTACTAACGGAATTTTTCTAATGTTTGGGAATGACTAACAACATTTTATTTTAAATGCAGTACAAATATTTAGCAGGAGTTAGACTTACTACTATATATTAGGTTGAAATAAACAAAAGCTTGGAAAACAGCAAATCATTTAAGTTTTTTATCAAAATTTCACAATACTTTTTGTTCAAATTTCACAATATTTAAAAGATTAAGTTTGTAATTTCCGTTTACATACTAAGCATACATATGTATGTTTTAATTTTACAAAATTATCATCGACATTTTTAAGAAAAATGTTTTGAATTTCGAGTATTTTTAAGTTTGTGGAAATCTCGCAGTTAAAAATTTTGTTTTACGTGGGATTAAAAATAATTATAAATCGTTGAAATAAAAAATATTTGTATAAAGTTCAAAAAAAATTGGCATACCATCGAATAATTCCCGAAAATATAATAAAGAAAAGTAAAATAAAATGAAATATATAATTTAAAAAATAAATAAAACAAAACAAATTATAATAAAATAAAACTATTTATTTCGAAAAAAAGGACAACCAGGAAGAAGTTAATTCTCCATGAAAAATATTCTTTAAAAAAATTTTCTTTAAATTTTCCTATAATCGTCAAAGCAGCAAACTGTAAAGTTTTAAAAATCTCAAAAGTGTCAAAGTTTATTATCAAAATTTGTATGAAATATTTTTTGAATTTCGAATATTTTTAAGGAAAGCGCTCAATTAGATATGTATATATGAAAAAAATAGATTTTTAAGATTTTTTAGAACAAAATTTTTAAAACAAAAAATATTTGCCTTAAAAACGAAAATTGTAAAATTTAAAAAAAAAATAGGCAGGCCGCAGGAAAATTTCCGAAAATAAAATTAATTAACACAAAATAATAAAAAATTACATAAAAGATAAAATTAAAAAAATGTAATGAAAAAATAAAATAAATCAAATTAAAAAATAAAAATTAAGAAAATATATTTTTCAAAAAAGGAAAGAGTTGAATTGTTAAAACATTCAATAAAAAATGTTCTCTACACAAATTCTGAGATTTTCTGATTTCAATAAAAAAAATTTACAAAAAATCTGAAAAATTCTGAAATCTTCTGAGAAAAGAGTAAAACGAGTTTTCATTATTTTTATTAACTATGAAAAAGTATATGTGAAGTTGCGAACGAAAATAGATCTATAAAACTGAAAACTTAAAAAAAAAAACAAAAATAAAAGGTTATGTAAGGGCTGCCATAAAAATTTGTATACTCAATTTTTCTTAAGACGAAAGGCTGGCTTTAGTATAATGTGCCATTCGCATTGCATTTTATGCTAGCGAATGTAGGCAACAGCCATTTAAAGGCTATTAGATAGTGAATTTGAAAGAGGTAATTCTGATACCAGCAAACCTTTCTTCATTATTGCCATCAAGTCATACCAGCATATAGAAAGCATATACTTGTCAAAAATAATAAAAAGCTTTAAATTGTATAAATAGTTCTATTATGTGTCATAGCATGTGTCGCTACATATTTTTGCATCCACATTCTATATGCATATACATGTACACACACACATAACATGTTATTATAAATACTTCATTGTCACATACATGTCTACAATACATCTGCATAAATTTATGCTTCTCTTTTTATGTATTTTAGCTGGCAAGAAAATATAATTTTATTTTTAAGGTCAACAGGAAAACAATAAAACTTGTCTAATGAGTTTGACTAAATTTGCGCGAATAGCTAGCGCCTTGAACTATATGTACATATGTATAAATATCTATACATAACTAGACAAACGCACACACCCACTCAAAATGTCGATACCGAGTAGTAGCCGCTTGTATTGCTATTAGACCGTTTTTATATAGTAGCAGTTTTTGATATGCTTTATAAAACAACAATTGTTGTTGTGCATGGTCTCAATGCATTACGAATATTACAAAATTTGCGAATTTTGCGCAATACTTTTATGTTTTTACATACATATAGTTGTCGAACAAATTATAGCCGCATCACATATTGATAAGTTTTAAATTATTATTTTTATTTTCATTTAATTTTGGTCGTTTTTTTTTTATAAACCAAAAAAAAAATATATCTAAATATAGTTTATTCTTTAGCAAAATCTGTGTAAATCAAAGTTTCAAACTTTGTGCAATATTAAAAAAAAAAATCAAAAAACTTTTATAAGAACGTTTTTAATCAGCTTGAATTCTAGTAGAACAAAGTGCAAGTTTCAAGAAGCTAAAAATTACCGTTAATTTTTTAGATTTTTGTTTGTCCCTTTTGCTACAAAATTAATTTTTATATGGAAGAAACCCGTAACATTTTCGACAAAAAAAAATTCAAAAAATCAACGGTAATTTTTAGCCATTCGAAACTTGTACCTTATTCTACTAGAATTCAATGGGCTACAAAACTGCATATTCTGAATTGTTACGAAAATTTGTTGCATTTTTTTTTTATTGCACTAACACATTTCTGGTTAAAGAATGAACCATATTTTTATAAAATAATAATGTCTTGTCAAAATGTGGTGCGACTATAATTTTTTCGACCACTGTATGTATGTATGCTCACATGCATGTGTACACATATGTATACTAGAATTTATATCAGGAATCGCTAGTTTTTATTGTTTTTATTACACGTACATATATACGTAGCTCATATGTATGTATGTAGATAGAATAGGGTGGTCCTTAAAATCAAATGAACTATTTTTTCAGTCTCACCCCCTCGATCGGTAATACTACGATCACAGATATCACATACTTTAAATTTTGGTTAAGGCGTGTCGCAAAGGAGTCCTCTATAGAGACTCAAAAAATTTAAAATATTTTTTTTTTTATTTAATACCCAAAATCGATACTTCCATAGTCGAAGATATCACACATAAATTTTGGTCCCCATTGAAGTCGGTTAAGGAGTGTCGCAAAGGGTTTTTCTGTAGAGACTCAAAACATTTTAAATATTTTTATTTATTTGTTTTCATTAATACCCAAAATCTATCAAAAAATACTACTAAAGCCGAGGACATCAAAGATAAATTTTCATTGTCTTCATGGGGTAATCTGAAGTTTGACCCCTGTACGACACGTTTTAACAGTCTCCAATCGTGACCAAAATTTATTTTTTATATCTTTGACTATAGTATCATCGGAGTAGGGGTTGAGGCTCAGGAAATCTGATGTAAAAATTTGCTTCGTACATCTAAGGACCAACCTAATTTAGATCTAATGCTGTGCAAATACTCTTGTGGCCACACAACCCTGTACCACCACTTATTAAAACGGTAGAATTTTGTAAATTAACAAAAATAAACTATATCGCAAGCTTAGAGTGAAAAGTTGCTAAGTCCACTTTTTATGAAAACTCATATTTTGATATAGGAGGCTAGAGAAATTGAATACGCATCGCTTCGAAAATTATAAAGGTACTTGTTTTATTTTTTCCTCTTCATAAGCAATAAAAGGAAAATTTGCTAAGTCCAAAAGAAGCACCACAAATCCGATAAGGCGAAAATAATACGGCATCTTTTAATAAATATCGAATCCTTCTGATTCTTAAGGAGTTTTGCTGTGCTTTAAACGCGCAAAATGTTTGATTCAAAGTCTTGCGAAATAGTTAAAGAAAATGGCTTTAGGAAGATTTTTTCCTCTCCTGTAAAATTTTTAAAATGGGACTTAGCAACTTTTCTTTCTAAGCTAGCGATATGCATATCTAAATAAAAGTGTCAAACTTTGTACAACATCTAGAAAAATTCGTCAAAATTTCAAACCTTTTACTTAAAATTTTTACGAAAACCTCGGGTATGCAGTTTAATATTAAGTGCCCATTTAATTTTGCTATAATAATGTGCAAGTTTAAAGTGAGCCAAAATTATCGGTGATTTTCGAACATTTTTTTTTGCGTATTTTTATATGAGAAAAATTGCACAACATCGCATGGGGAAATATTGTCAAAAATCAACCAGAATTTTGAGCTACTGCAAACTTCCACTTTATTATACCAAAATTTAGTAGGCAATTACACTGCATACCCGACATTTTCGTGAAAATTTGTATTAAAAGTTTTGATGAAAATTTGGAGACTTTTTAAGTTTTAAAATTTTTCTCTATGTATATAGCTTTTGTCGCCATGTAAACTATACTAAAAAAAGTATTACATTTTTCTAATTTTGAGCTACTTCAAACTTCCACTTTATTTATTACACTAAAATTAAAATTTTTCTAAATTTTTAAACTTTTGTGTGTACAGTTTTTGTTACAATTTAAACCATAGCTAAATTTCTATTTGTTTTTAATTTAAAATTTTACCTAATTTTTATTTAAAAATGGTGGTAAGTTTTGCATGCCCACAAGTGTATGTACATACGTATTTAGATATACATACGTGCGTACAAAAAAGTTTAGTTACTTTAGAATGAGCCGATTTTTTTTGCTACTCAACTCAGCATTTGATATATAATTGTCCTATATATAGGCGATACTTTTTAAATTCTAAACCTCACAGTCTTCCATGTCAAATCGCTATGTCGCTACTACCTTACTACCTTCCGGGTCGCCACATCAGTCTGTTCAATCATTTCCGTTTTGGTTGGTTATATAATTTCTTTATTCCTCAGTTAGTGCCGTTTCACATGCTCTGGTTTTCGGTTAACCGACCGTCTGATGGCCGACTCAAAGTGCATGTGTCGTTATTAGGACTTTCACGAGAACCGGTGCATGACGATTTCATACACTTTGTGCTGGCAAATCGGCTGCGGCTAACCGGGAATCGGAAGGTGCTAAACAACGACACTTAGTAATCCGATTCAACCTAATGCCCATAAGTTTATGCTATTCACTGTTAATGGTTATTTTTGCGACTTATGTTCACAATTACCACTACCAAGTATATGACAAATAAGTTAATAAACTTTTAAGTATTCATTAAGGAAACGCAAAAATTTAATTTTACATACATAAATACATACGCAGGCACTTGTTTATTATGCGTTTGGAAAAATTTATGCATTTTCTTAAATTAAATGTCAGGTTCAAGTTGAACATTCTTCTACATAGTGGGTGTCGTCAATGACGTTCAGGCATGTGAGAAATTCTTAGAACAGCATTCAAAATTCTTTAAAAAAAATAACAATATTTGTAGCTACCCTGAGAGAAAATTACTTACAACCCAGTTGCTGTTAAACATGTTTTTCCTTTTAGCACTCGTATGAAAGTGTACTAAGTGAGATTATTTGTGGAAAGTGGAAATATATCTAGATCAAAGGCCACCCTAGTGTTAATGAACATACATACATATCAAAGCGGAAGGCCCTGTGAATCAGCTCTACAGGAAGCTGGGCATTTGACAACAATAGCTTTGACTCTACACGGCCAGGAAACATGATATGGACGAAACTGTCATAAGGTGGATACACTTCATGTTATCTAGGAGATTGCAGACTGTGGGAAACTGGCCACTATGGGCAAAGGTTGGGAGAGAATGCCACCAGGGTGCGGTATTGCAGTCTGTTTTGTGTTTTTTGGCAGTGGAATCTCTATTAACAGAAATGCAAGGATTCGTTCGCATCCAACCTTACGCGGATGATGTTTATGGACTACCAACAAAAAAATATCTCAGGAAGTTCTGTGTAAACATTGATGAATGGTTCTCTATTCAAGTCTTGCTCTCAACCTCAAAGGTACAACCCTAGGCATGGTTATGCGGAACATAAAGTCGGAAGATCTCAGCCTGCCAGTGCTTAGAGGCGTAAACCTAAGTCTTTTTGCGGAAGTACAAAGAAGTGTTTATAGGCATTACGGGCGTCATGGGTGCAACGTCAGGATCGGGTCTTAATACTTTGTTTGATTTGTTGCCCTCGGATTTAGCGATCCTTAAAGAGTGAATGAAAACACTGTGTCGACTGCATTCTTTTGGATTGTGGCAAAACGATTGAAGTTTCGACCACACAGAGGTTTTTAGAAATTTCTCAAAGCAATACTTTGGTTTTTAGTCCCAAATAATGAAGCTGATATCTGGGGTATCTTTGGGAAGGAAGTACGTCGTCAGCTTTCTTACAAAGGAGCAGTGGATAGATCTAGATAGTCGCTTGGTGGGCTCGACAAAAACATTCTACACCGACGGCTCCAAAACTAAAAATGGTTCTGGAGCTGAATGACATCTAAGCAGCAGTAACTTCAGATGCTTTACGGAAGTCGTTGCAAAGCGGCAGACTGGATAATTGGCGACAAGTGGTAGGGTCTGAAGTAACAGCCAAGCAGTTCTAAATTTCGTGGAAACCGCTCGCAGCTTTTCAAAAATAATCAAAGAATATAAGTTGAGGCTGCATCGCGTTGAAAAGTAGAATGAACTTGAACACGTGTGGGTGTCGGAACACTGTGGAATTCAAAGCAACGAACTAACAGATGATTTGGCAAACTGCGGTTCATTGAAGCGTTCCTTTTTACTATTTTGTGGCTAAGCTTAGAGGGAACATTAAAACCGCTGGTACTGTACTGACATCTGTAAAACAACCAGGTGTTTGCTGAAAGAACCAGACAGAGCAGTTAGAAAATTCCTTCTCAAATAGGAAGGAGTGAGCTACGAATCCTGAGAGAATTGATTACCGGGTGGACCGTCCATAGCGATGGCATGTGGTCAATATAGGCAGCAGCAACGATAAACTGTGTACATAGATTTTGTTTGGAAGTTGAGCATAGTATGGAACATTTTTTCAGCCACTTTTCGGCATTCGCCAGACTTATGTGGTACATTTTTGAATCGGATGGATTGAGAATTCAATCGACAAACTGCTGGACCTTAAGTACCATAGGCAATATTGCCCAAGTGCCTGGGGAAAATAAGTTTTATGATTTATCTGCCCTTTAAACACAAATTTTGTTCTGACAAAATATGTTAGAAGGGCAGTTACATTTTAAAAGCTACTCAAGAAAACGGCACTTAATATTGAAGTACTGAAAAACACATGTGCAACATGTTGCTAAGGGTAGTCTGAAATCAAAACCGACGTATATACATACATATGAATAACTAAAATGAACAATTAAAAAAAGAATAAATAATACAACGCCGGCTAGCAAATTAAATTTGTTTCAAGGATGCGCTGCCATGGTTATCTCAAATTTCGCCATGCACTTGAACATTAGCGTTGCTGGGAAAGTACAGTAGTTGCTGGCTAAATATGCTGGGCAAAAGTTTTTACAACAACGCTACTTTGAGTTCAAAGCGAATCAAAAAAAGTAAGGATTGCTAAAAAATTAACAATCTCCTATTACACTTTCAGATAGCACTAAAAATCAACTTAAAAAAAAAAATAGTAATAAATAAAATACCCAGAAAGTAGGCATCATAATGCGTAAAATAAACTTCACACCTTCCGTGTGGTTGTAAAGCAAATTAGAGTTTAGGTGCTTGACATTGGCAACTGTTGCTCCAATATACAAGCATATGTTTGTATTTTTATGTATGTATGTTTGTATATAAAAAGGGGAAAAAATTTAAAATGGTTTCACACATCCTTTTTGTGTTCCAGTATATAGTGCTTATCATAACTATACGACACTGACATATTGACCAGCTTTGACGATTTATTTCATTTTTTTTTTCGTAAACATATAGTTTATTCTTTAACAGACATTTTATAAATCCAAGTTTCATACTTTGTGCAATATTAAAAAAAAAAATCAAAAAACTTTCGAAAAAATGTTGAGCATTTTAATTCGACTTCTTACACAAATTTTTAGTTTGAGCGGTTTGTTGGCTATTCAATATTAGTGCAGTAAAGTGCAAGAAGAAAAAGAAAGTTAAAGTTTGAAGTAGCTGGGAGTTATCGATGATTTTTGGCATTTTTTCGAAGATGTTGCTCATTTCCTCCATCAAAGCTGTACACTTCAAATATTTCCAAGAAACATTTTTAGCAAGCTCAAAAATTGTACGAAATTTGTTTTTTTTTAATATTTTAACTTGGATTTATACAGAAAAAGAAAGTGCAAGTTTTAAGTAGCTGGCACTTATCGATGATTTTTGTTATTTTTTCGAAGATGTTACTCATTAAAAAAAAAATCGTCGAACATACTTTGTACAAAGCTTTACACTTCAAATCTAATCTATTCAAAAAGCTCAAAATTTTTATGAAACTTGGATTTCTATAGTTTCTGTAAAGAATAAACTATAGTATGTTTTTTATACAAAAAAAAAAGGTTGAAATTAAAAAATAATGAAATAAATACTCAAATCTTGTCAATATGTGAGTATCTCATAGTTATGTTATGCACTATAGTACTTCATTTACTATTTCATAGCTTACTTGTTTTCCTACTCATTTACTAAAATATTCTTTGCCTCATTCATACATTTCATACACGCACGTTTAATACTGGCACCACATGTGATTGCTTTTGTTGTTGATATTACATTAAATATTATAACTGGCGCCAACTGTTACACCAACATGCTATGCTGCCGTGTGATATCAAATTACCGGGCTTCCAATATGTTTAACACCTTCACCTTCTTTAGTGTTAATGAAATTTCTTCAGTTTTGTTTTTGTATTGCATAAGTATTTGCGTTTGGAAAAAACTTGCTTTTTACAGGCAACTTTAAGTATGTGCGTACACATTTTTGCATACTGTGCCTTTTATAAGTACAGGAAAGCGTGACAGACCACTGAATTGCAGACTTTCTAGTCGGTGGTAGCAATCTCGACCGGTTCCAAAATTACTGGAAAAGAAATTTTTGGATAGCATTTTTTAAGTCTATTTCACTACTTCTACTATTTTGTAATTATTTTTAAGTACTTGGCTACTTCCAATAAGTTGAGAAGTCACGAAGCACTCTTAATTTCATAGATGTCGTTGGGTTCTAGTAGTGTAGTAGTAGTAGTAGCCTAGTGTCGTTTTCAAAGTGGAGAAGTAACTCACATTTAGAATTTAACTCTAGACTTTCCCTACGAACACGTAATGTTAACTGCTGAATGTGAGTTAAATCCCCACTGCAAAAACGCCGCTTAGTCTGAGGCGAATTTGCACGGAATTTGATGAGTGGTTGGGCTAAAAAACTTTAAAATAGGAATCTACTCAGAAACTATTGAGATTTACACGTACAAAAGAAAGTCGAATTTTCCATATACTTTATGCTAATATTGTGAGCACCTAATTTTATTTCATAATATCCTAAATTCTTATGTACATATGTACATATTTTATATTTATAAAATTTCTTTTTTTTTCTCCTTTTAATTTGATTTTAATCAACTAATCAACTAATTGAACAAATCTCTCCCGCTCCTCTCTCTCTCTCTCTTTACAGGAATTATGACACTGAGCCGTGGCCCGTACAGCGAGCTCGATAAAATGAGCCTTTTTCAGGACCTAAAATTGAAACGACGAAAAATCGATTCAAGATGCAGCAGTGATGGCGAATCAGTAGCCGATACCTCCACCTCCTCGCCCGATCTACTCGCACCGATGTCACCAAAAATGTGCGATACCGGCGGTGCCGGTGCTGGCGGTGGCGGCGGCGGTCATGGAGGTGGCGTCGTCGGTGGCGGTGCACTCTCCGTCGTCACCTTGACCGCCACCTCCACCATTGCGCCCGCCACCGCCTGCTCGACCAGCAGCAGCGGCATGCCAACTGCCACCAGCAGCAATATCGGTCACAATGTGTGTGCGCCCATGCCGCCAAGCGCCGCCACCACAACGGTAGTTGTGTCCGCTAGCAAGGCAGCAGCTGTGAAAGCTGAACAAAAACATCAGCAGCAACAGCAACAGCAGCAGCAACAACAACAACAACAGACTGAAATTCACTCGTCCAGCGGCACTGTTAGCGCAGCGGCCGCCTCGTCTGTGATGTCACCGCCACTAACCACAACTGTGCGCATTTCACCTGCGCCCGCGACTGATCTGAGCTTGCCAGCAGGCCGTCGTACGCCTAGCAATGTCACTACGCCTACGCGAACTACGCCAACACCACCGCATAATAATGGCAATGCGAGCAGCAGTTGTGGCACAAGTAATAATAGTGGTAGTAGTCGCGCCTCGCCAGACTCCATGGATGAGCGGCCCTCCACGACCACAACAACAACAACGGGCGGCACGCAGCTGTCCACAAATGGAATGCATGTAGCTGGCAGCGGTGGTGCAGGCGGCGATTGCATGCAGGGATCTGCGGGCGCCGAGTGTGGAGTTAGCAATTTAAGTGTCATACGCTCAGTGAAGGAAGAGCGCATAGCTGCCTCGCCCACGAAAATGCTATCCTACCAGCAGCACCAGCATCATCAGCAGCAGCAACAGCAAATGCAATATCAGCAGCACGCGCAGTCCGCGCCATCACCAACTCAATCCAAAGGTCTCACGCAGTCGCAGCAGCATGTCACAGTGCTGGTGACGCCGTCACGTATTAAGTCTGAATCAGCGTCGCAGCAGCATCATACGCCGCAAATGCCGCCAACTTCATTGCAACATCTGACACACCACCACCCAGCCTTCTCTACGTCTGTGGCCACTGCGTCCGCCTCAGCTACATCATCCTCCTCCTCCGCCGCGACGGTGACTACAACTAGCAGCGCTAGCACATCGTCACTACACGCTAGCTCGCCATCGCCCACGCCATTACCAACATCCGCGGCGGCAACGTTGCATCACCAACATCTACATCACCCGCCGCCGCCAATCGTGCAGACCCATCACCTGCACCAACAGCTCACACAACCGCAGCTGCGGAAGAGCAGTCCGCCAACAGGTATGAGTTTACCGCAGCAGCACCTGCTCAACCAATCCATGCAGCACTTGACGCAACAGCAGCAATTCCAGCTGCTGCAGCAAGCAGCCGCGATGTCGCAGCGTCCAACGCAAATGTCGCCTAACGCTATGAGTTCATCGCCTGGCGCGCGACATCAGTCATCGCCACACCAGCATCTCATGCAGCAGCACCAACAACAACAACAGCAACAGCAGCATCAACATGCTCGCATCAAGAAGGAGCCCGCGCAACTGCTAGCCGCCGCCGCCGCCGCAGGCAGCTTGTTGGGTAACAGCGGCGTCGGGCAACGCCACTTACACTCACCACATCACCACCACCCTTCATCGCCGCAGCACCAACAACAACAATCAGCGCCGCAGTTGCCGCCACAGACGCTGGGTAATATCGCACAGCTGATACATCCAGCCTCACTACAGTCGCTACGCCATCCCAGTCGAGATGCCGGTATACTTTTTCGCGTGAAGAACGAGGTGCACCAGCAGGTGGCCGCCGCGCAGCTCATGCAGCCAGGTGCTGCTGCCGCCGCCGCCGCGGCTGCACAACGCATGGTTTGGGTATCGAACGCGCGCATAAACGGCGTCAAACCGGAGGTAATAGGAGGACCGTTGGGTAATCTGCGGCCGGGTGGACCCGCGCAATCACCTTCGCCACATCACTCTTCATCCTCCTCGTCATCACAGCTGTCACCACAGACGCCTTCGCAAACACCGCCACGCGGAACTCCGACCGTCATCATGGGTGAAAGTTGTGGCGTACGCACTATGGTTTGGGGCTACGAGCCGGCGCCCCCCACAGCAGGTCCATCACCTACACATGGCGGCAGCAGTAGCAATAGTGGTTCGAGTGGTATGCATCAAACACCGCCTTCGACGCCATTGCATCAACATGGGCAACCACTGTTGCAGCAACATCCGCCATCCTCTATGTCTTCGCTCTCCCAACAGTCGCATCACTCATCACAGTCATCACTGCAGTCTGCGTCATCGCCTTCGGCGGGCTCTCTTACGCCGACACACACGCCTGGTCCATCGCTGCAAAACAACGAAGAAGCGGCGCAGCTATTGCTCTCGCTCGGCCAGACCCGCATACAAGATGTGCGGCCACGCCCTCACCAATTTCGCACGCCCCATGCGCTCAATATGGAACGGCTGTGGGCGGGCGATTACTCGCAATTGCCGCCTGGACAAATTCACGCACTAAATTTGAGCGCGCAACAGCAGTGGGGTAGCTCAAATGCGACGGGTCTGAGTCGAGGCTTAGATGCGCCACATGAGCCCACAGATGAGGACGATCAGCCGTTAGTGTGTATGATTTGCGAGGATAAAGCGACTGGTTT
>NW_023463046.1:0-15750 GCF_013731165.1 Rhagoletis pomonella | reverse complement strand
CAATTTGGCGACTGACTAAATAAATACATATGTATATGTACATATGTATGCATAGGTGTGTGCTTTCTCTGCCAGAGCCTTCAAAAATAAAATAAAATGCACGTATACAACAACAACACTTACACATTGCTTAAAGCCGAATTTTTGCGCACGTTAGTCGTTATTTACATTTAAAAATGCTAATAAAAACAGCAATTTTGTGTTTGCTGAATGTCTGATGAGCCTCCTCCGCTGAGTTGTCGTCGGAACGGAAATTTGCTTTGATGGCAGTTTTTTTTTTGGCTTGCTTTGAAATTTCGGGTGGTACCCGCTGTGTGTATCCTGGCAAAGCGCACACAGCGTTCCTACGCACGCAAGAGTGATTGCTCGTTTTCGTTTTCGTTTACTTTTTATTTATTTTTTTTTTTCTAAAAATATTGTGCTTTTTTAATGTAAATTATTGTGTTTTTGTACTTTGCCCTTTACTTGTGTTAAATAGATTGCATAAGAGCGGATATTATTGTTAACGTGAAGTAATTGAAATTATTTTTGTGCTAAACTATCGCCGTGTCAACGTACTCCACTGTACACTTTTGCCACTGTCGACGTAGTTGTTGCTTTTGCACTCGATTTTAGTTTGCTAGTTTCGTTTTTCGCTGTATTTTCGCTTCACATTTTACGTTCGGTTAATTAAGTTATAAGTGTATAGGTAGCTAAAAAGCGCTTAAACTTTAAGTATTTAAACTAATTGTCTTTTTTCTTTTATCTTTTCACATTTCACAAATTAGAGTATCTCGCTATTTTCACTGTTAATTTGTTGAATTTCCATTTGCCTCTCACTTTACAACTGCTTTTTTACTTGGGTAGTGTGTTGTGGCCCTCCTTTTGGGTTGTTATCAGAATTGTTTTGAGTGAAGCGCATGCGCTTATTTTTTTAATTGTTTTTGGCCTCATTGCTTGAACTCGCTCACGCTCTCATTGACTTCGCGAGCTTATGGAGTTGCTTGTGAGCGGCAAGGGTTGTTTGAATAACTTATTTTTTTAATCAGAAACTCCAATTAAATAAATCACAAACTTCAAATCAAAATTTTATAAAATCGTTCATCCATTTATTAATTTTATTTTGGTATCAATTTCAAGACCTACAAATTTATAGCATCACTTTCTCTATGTCGCTGACTGTTAACTCTCTAAAAGGCAGTACTGTCAATACTTGCCACGTTTTCGTAATCCCAGAGATTGCCATCTTCCAGGAAATTCCAGAATTTTTCCTTTCCAACTTATCGGATTCTGGGCAATGATTGTTTGTTATTTTTCTGGTAATACCATAAATCTGTGATTGTGGCAGTATTGCAATTTTTATACCCGAACGCACTTGTACACATGGATATTATAATTTTGTTTGCATAACGGTTGTTTGTAACAGCCAAAATGAATCGAGATAGATATAAAAAAATTTTAACATAAATGATCAGAATGAAAAGAGAAATCTATTAAGCCATGTCTGTCCGTCCGTCTGTCTGCCTATCTGTCCGTCCGTCCGTATACACCATAACTTGAGAAAAAATTATATATGTTAACGAAATTTGGTAGGTAGGCTGCCCTTTCTCCAAGGTAGGTTGGAATTGAAAATAAGCAAACTGGGACAATAACCGCGCCCACCTCCCATATGACGGTATTTTCGAAATATGCAAAATTACGATATTTCCAAAAATACTGAATCCAAATTGTTTAAAGTTGGTATGCGAAGTTGAATTTTTGACAGTTATGAAATTTTTGGAAAATGGGCGTGCTGAAATGCTGCAACTCTGTAGTCCCTTTACCAATCCCCGCCAAACTGGGTGAGAACATTGCTCACTAAGAAAACTGTTGAAAATTTTTAAAATCATCACATTTGGCCAACCAAAAAATCAATATGTAGAAAATTTTGGAATCGGACTAAAATTACTACCACTTACCATATAACGGTAAATATCAGAAATATGAAAACTCCAATGTTTCAATAACTAAAGACGCCAACTTACAGCAATCTCTTAACAAGACACAAGATTATTGATTTTTCTTAAATGGGCGTGGCACCACCCATTTATCACTACAGAAGTGTACTATTCGATAACCGCCTTACCGATTTCCAGCAAACTTGGTCCATCTATTTCAATATATCGCAGCATATTATCGAAACTGTTTGACATCGAAAAAATACTTTCGCTTATCATACAGTTTTACTCAAAGCTGAAAAAACTGTAGTTAATACTTGCGCCGGGTATATAATGTTCGGTTTCCCCTGTACTTATATTTCTTTACTTGTTTTCGATGGATTTGTCATACAACGGCAGATGAGAAGGTGCCTCTCCAAACTTTGATAGACGAAAATTTCTTTCACATTTTGTTTTTGTAGAGGGCAGTGTTACACGACTGGGCATTTGACCAAAATTTGGTGCAAGTCGTATCCCATTCATGTGAATGCACAAATATTTTTCGTCGTTCTAATTTTTTTATTTTGTACCAATATCCCAATATAAAAAATTGTAGAAATCTGTCCAAATGTACATATCAATCGTGTGACACTGCCTTAAGAGCTGGATACTATATATTTAAGGAAACTTAATCAAAAAACCTGAAACTCCGGTAAATCTATAAACAAAAATTGGGAAAAGAATCGAGCACGTAAGGATTATTGTTTCAAAGGATTAATAACGAGGGCTGGATTGGGTTGCGAAAAATCCGTGGTACTATCTTCATAGCTTCATATTTTATTTTCCTTGTTGGAAAGATACATTTTAGTAATATACCGTATACATATAAATCAGTTGAAATTCAGAGGATCAACAAGTGCAATGAGATCCGGAGGATGCTTCGAACATTCTTCTCGATTTACTATTGATACAAATAAATTGAGAGTTTAGGCACAGTACCATCCTAAATAGACTACCGTCTGATATAAAAAGGTTGCCTATCGGCTACGTACATACATATGTACATCATATCAAATGAATACTACAAACACAAACTCCGCACAAAATACTCAAGTTCCAAAGACAGCATACGCAAAACTTCAGCTGAACATTTTTTCAGGCAGCCAAGCGTAAATTCAGACGCCTCCCTCTTCATCGGCTAGGTCACAACTTGTAGAGGATTGCAGGAGATAGTTTGTGCCAGTATCTGATTGTATGGACCCCAGGATATAGGGAAAGGTACAGCTATGCTATAAATATGAACATGGGTACCTCACTCCAAAAAAAGAACTACCTAAATGTATCACTCGAAAGCTAAGAAGAGGTGGATCGTCTAGGATCATCAGACAGATCTGCACTACATATTACACACTTAAGGCCAAGCATCTGTTAAGGAATGAATATTACGGATGTCCACGCAGGACACTGGCTGGTAGGTGTGGGAGCCAAAGGGCCAACAGATTTCGGCGCAGCTGCAAGAACCCGGAATCGACCTTTACAAGAATATATCGATGTGCAGCTCGCCTCTTCCAAAATGGAAATTACTACATAGAATTTGCTTATTTTCCACAGACGTTATTTTGGGTTAGTTCCTACAAACTAAATAATTAGAGAATGCTGTTTGGTTAAAGAGGAGCGACTGGCGTGCTTTGTTGAACTCGGCCAAAATCGCTTAGGCGGTTACAGAGCCAAATATTTATATTTATTTGATCGAAAATTCAGTATATTTTGAAGTGAAATGTTCTTTGTGTTCGATTGGGAGTAAATGCAAACATCGATATAACGGAAAAGCGAGACCCTCGTCGGGCTCTAATTCAAAACGAAAAAGCGACAGAAGAAGACAGGGGTTGGCGGGGGTGACTGCTCACGATTAAGATCGAGGTTAAGACTGGGATTAAGATTAAAATAACTGCTTATTATTATGCAGAAACATACTCATATAATACGCGAAGTCATTTTTTGTTAAAGTCAGCAGATCTGAACCGTTTGTCCCATTTTAAAAATTGAGGTGTCAAATTAAAAGAGTTGCCATTTCTTAAAAAAGTAAGTCCAATTATTTAAGTAATTATTACCATATGGGTGTCAATTGAAATGTTTTTCAAAGGCTTTCTTCGCTTCTTGTAAGGAAATTATGTAATAGAGATTTGTATCACAATTTGGCTGTCGGACAAAAGAGATTAAAAAGGTCTAATTTTGAAAATATTTTAAAAGGGGTTTCCATCTGTTTGGAAAGTCGAATTTAATTAAATTACGCACCAGTTATATTAATTATTATATAGCGGCCGCTGTGGTGTAGTGCTTAGCAGTGCGCACTACCAAATTAAACAGTTTTATGAATGCTTTAGTTTCAAAATACTTTTGATTAGGGTTGCAACATATCCGAAATGTCATATCTTTCTAACTAGATATACACATATGTAGGTACGCAAATAATATGCGAAGACATTTTTTATAAAGGTCATAAGATCTGCACCGTTCTTTCGAATTTCAAAAACTAGATGTCAAAATAAAGAACTTTGTCTGTTTTAAAATTACAGAGAGAAGAGATGCTTTAGAAACGGCTGAATGGATTTAGATGACGGATCGCTCATTACTGTGACTATCATTTGGAATATATTTTTGGTTTTTGAAGGGGGTTTGCCACCTATTCAAAAGCTAAATTCAATTTTGGCGTTTTAAAGCCATGCGGGTTCACCAATAGTAATAGAGGAAGAAGTTTTACTTCAGTTACGAGTGGAAGCTACTCACAATTTTTTTTTATATAGCGCTTGTCAAAATAAAATAAAATGTATTTGAAGTTGCTCAAAAATCTCGTAGATTTTTGAAATTTTTTTTTTGCTGACGCTGTCACTAATGTTTTTCCATACAACATTTTTTTCTACAATTGTAGGCAAAGGGCAACGAATTTTAGTAAGTTCAGGCACCTTCCTGAAATCGAAAAGCATAATACGTCGTTAGATTTCTTCAGCAGACAAGCCGTTGTAGCTACTCGTATGTATGTGCATTTGAGTTCTCATCTCTGATATATACATATATATTTACCAATCCTACCAAACACCTAATCTCGGAATAGCTACAATTTGTGAAACTTATCCAGGATGGGACAACGATCCTTCTTGCAAATCAATCTAGATCAGAGGTTAGGCAGGGGTGGGATGGGGATCTAGATATTAGCATTAGGTTAAGCATTCATCACAATAATCAGCTTAAAATTTTCAACGCTTTCCATTTGTCCCTTTTTTTTTAAGAAAAGAGAAAAATATGGCCAAAGTGGAATCTACATTTTCAGTATTGAACAGAATTCATGGAGCGAGAGTTGCAAACTATGATTGATTTTAAACCAAAGCTCTTCAAAAGCGTATGTAAAAGTTAGTTTTGAGAGACTATCATAACTGTTCTTAATTTCACAAATTTTCTGAAATCGACTTCATACTTCAAAATCCAGTTTTGGCCCGTATAGCAGCACAAATACTTTATATACATATATACATACGACAATACATACCTATAATCTGCTTTTAGTCACTTCGAGTTTATTTCATTATAAGCAAATGCCCTAATAAATCATCGAAGAAAGAGGAATTTTGGATTTGCCAAAGGAATTTTAGGATGCTTGCATTTCATTTAGGGAACTTTCTAAATACGTACATACATACATATGTTACGTAAAAGCCGGAAATATATTCTCGCTTTCCCACTTATACCATGTTCCGACCGACATCGAAAACATGTTTTCGTTGCTAAAACTGGTTTTCGACCTAAAACTTGTGTTTTCGTCTATGTAAAATCTGTCAAACGAAAACCAGTTTTCGCTGAAACCTACTTGAAAACTCACGTTCCACTCATTCCAATCGATGTCTTCACTAGTTTTTTTCGATTATTTATCCAAGTGGAAGTCACATTTTATCATCTTCAATACGTCATTTCGGATTTATTGTTAATTGGTCTGCCTAAGTAAAATAAGAATCAAAATAAAGGGTTGTAAATGAAAAGAAAATGAGGGAAAAATATTTTGGTTTTGGTTTTGTGTAGCAAAACTGTAATCAAAAGATATAAGAAATGTCAACGAAAACACTAACAGCCGGTGTGAACAGCCTTCAGCACACAATCCCAAAACTCGTTTTCAAAGTGGTTTCGTTGTCGGTCAGAACATAGTATTACTCTCTCTCACTTTAAAAGTTATCGATAGCTAAATGATAGCGTCAAACAATAGAGATGACAAATGACGAAAGGGTCGATTGGTTTTTGAATACCTGAGGTTTTTAACATTGAACCCGACTGCCATTTGACACGCTTGGGATTTTCTGTTCTTAATGTTCACAGTTATTTTTTATATGTGCCTAATGCTATACATACGCACATCATAAACGATATGCCTACATACAATATGTATATTGAATAGCGCATTTAGCGTGCATTGTGGGGGTGGTTTATACGCTTTAAAGGCAATTGCAATGTAATGGTTACAATTTTTCGTCTACAATTTAAATGGGGGTGTTGTACATATGTTTATAAATACACACGTGCATACATACATACATATACAACAGAGGGTGCTATTCAAATTCTGTGTATTTAATTAAAGAATATTTCCGGCTAGCTGGGGTTATTTTTTTGTACCTACATATGAATGTACATACATACACACATTAGGGATGTTTTCTTATTTGTGCGAATTTTCGTTTTTAGTCCAAAACACGTGAACATGTACTCGCACTTTTGGTTTCGTATGCCCCTAAGAAAGGCTTACTCTAAAGAAAATATAGCCGATTAAAACAATTTTATTTGGAGTTGGATAAAAATTCTGACATTCTTAAAATACCATCTAATGTTATCACACAAGGGTTAAGAATTTTTGTATTAAATGATACATCTATGTATGTAAACAGTGCGATCAAAGAACAAAATGTATATATCTCGGCTGGGTAAGGAGCACTATCTTAAATTAGAAAATGTTTTACTAACAGCAGACAGTCATCGGACAGGCAATAGCAAACCTACAAGTTGCATTTCTGCCTTTCTAAACTATAACTGATAGAAATTACAAATTTGCGCTACTTCCAATTCGACATTTGAACATGGTTGCGCATATTGGGCATTTCCATCAGTTATAGTTTAGAAATAAAACAGGCAGATGTTTTGCAATATACCAACTTGGAACTCAGCCAGGTTCTCATAAAGCCATTTTCCGTTCGAATGCGGCATAAAATGGTTGCCAAAAAAATGTTATGCCAGACGGAGGCTTCCACACATCATTTTTCTTGAAACACTATTATAAAGAGGATCAATGAGAAGTGTTCATCCGCGGAATAAGAGTTGTTCTTAGGTTGGACTCCAGCAGCTTCGACGAACTCGCAAATGCTAAATTCTGACAGTACTCCTAAAACCTACCCAAAGTATAAAAGTATTTTGAGCAAAATATCAGGTCAAGGAATCTGCGAGTTCTCCGACGCTGTGCTAAAGGAAATCTGCTTTGGAAGGAATTTCCAGGTCAAAAATTCCAGATCGAAATGTCTGGTCAAATGGTTTACCTGAACTGGATCCCACATACATCTGTACACTGGTACATAGACGGGTCAAATATTAAGGGCGGAGCAGGAGTGATTGTCTTTGAACCTGGTATCAAACTTTCTATTGGAATGGGTACTTGGTCCACGACCTCTCAGGCCGAATTACTAAAAATCTCAATTTGTGCCATACTGAACATTGAGAAGGATTTAAAAGGCGCCTTTCTAGTTATATTTTAGAAAGTCAGGCGGACATAAGGGTCCTATTCAATAGGACGATCACTTCCAGGCTTGCCAAGGAGTGCTTTGACACTATCCAGGCTTTGGCGGCAAGGAACACGGTATTACTATGCTGGGTAGCAGAACACTGCGAGTCGTACGTAACGAAGCTGCAGACGAATTTGCTAGAGAGGACTCATCGTCTATACATATAGGGCTGGAACTGTTTTGTGGACTCAGTGGGTCCTCCTTCAGGCTCATAATCGAAGCGTGGGTAAACGCAGAAAACAGTAAGTACTGGAGAGATGTAGGGAGCCTTAGGCAGGCTAGACTTTTTGGTCATCTTTTTGCTAAGAAAGCTTTAAATCTCTTGTACAGAGCCAACATCAAGTTGCTTATTGGTTACCTTACCGGCCATAATCACATGCGCTCCCACATGTACCGTATTGCCGTATTTCCCTAGAACATGAGGAGACGTTGGAGCAAATTATGTGTAATGGTCTAGCATTAGCCAGACTAAAACTGAAATACTTCAGTTCTTCCACAGTCAATGACCTTAAGGTTAGGAATTCGTCTACCAAGAAACTTTTAGCTTTTACTTATTAAAATATATGTAATTTACATTACATCAGAACTTTTTAATTTTGAAGTTTAAAGTAAGAGCATCCATAATACTGACACTGATACCTGTATGTGATTACATATATACGCACGTGCATATATGCATGTAAATGAGTATGTAGAGTACTTTTATACGTTTTGCACAGGCGGGAAATTTTAAAGTGGGATAATTCATTCTAGAATAGGTGTTGAATTTACAATTTAAGTCATTTCGCTCACTCCCTTAACATTTCGAGCTTCTTATGTTACATGTAAAGCATAGGCGTCCTCTGTTGACAAGGTATACTACGTAGAGAACGTGAGTTTGGGAAAATTAAGGAGTTGTACTATTATGGTGTGAGGTCAACGAAATTTTCCTGCAGATTCAATGCTAATTTTTGAACCTTAAATTAACTCGGTGACTCTAGTATTTAGATGATAACACAACGAAGGCAAGTCCTATCTTTTGAATAAGATAAAAAAAGCTTAAACATTGAATTTCTATTTTTGCAAGAGTAAGGATCAGATGAGCTTTTTCGTCTTACCGTTTGAATTTTTTTTTATTGTGCGCGTTCCATGCACTGGCCAGACAGAACCCACCAAAATGGGAGCTGTGGGTTTGCAAGGCTGTCAGTCAGTGATGTTGCTAAGCACTCCCTACTCGTGTTGATCTTTTCAAGAGTACCCTTTCTGTGTACAAAACGCGCTGTCGGCAGTCAAAAAACTTCAGCAACTCAACAGGATTACCGCAAAGGTACATTGGTTGAAGCATCGTTGCTCGAAGATAAAGGAAGTTCTAAACAATCGTTATAGTTAGGCCTAACCTAACTTAGATTAAATTGACTGCTTGACTTAAAGGTAGCCAGCACACTTAGGTCAAGTCAAGGGCCTTGTGATACCATATTGATCCACACCCCTTACTCCTTAAACCAGTTCGCGGAGTCTACGAACCTTTGCAACTGCCGTACGCGATATACTTTCGAAAAGATTCCTATCGCCTCTTCGACACTATATGAAATATAGGAAGGCGGACTAGTTCAAAAGAAGGAATCTAAGATAGAATTAGGGGAAGTGGGTAAAGCATACAGTGACCCTTGGCATTCCTGTTTACCCGAGTTAAAGAGATGGATAGCGCTGCTATCAACCGTATCGCCCTCACTCTGGCCTCTGCGCGTTGAACGAAGAACGTGGAGTTAGACAAAGTTAGGAGCATTTCAAAACGTCAAAATACAAAGCATCAGTCTCTTTTACTTCTAAAACTCAGTAGAATTTAACGCCAAATATGCGCAACCGCGGTTAGATGGTAGTTTTCAACTAGGTTGCGCAAGTTAAAGTTCTGAACACATTGAAAACGACGAGCTACCGACCACAGCTTCCAATTTGTCATCTTTATTATCTAAGCGCTTTGTCGATGGCGACATGATTTCTTTGAACGCGGCAGCGACATCATGAATTTGTATGAGTTTGACATAAAAGAAGAGGAAGAACCTTATCTGTCGCCAGAAAATTAGAAATAGATCTAATCTGGCCACAACCACAGCCGTCGCGTAGCCCGGTCGTCGCCAAAATAATTATCTACATAAGAGTACGTGTTAAAATAATTTGACAGCTGTGGTTTGTAGCTCGTCGTTTTCATTGTGTTCGGGCTATAAGACTTTTTATTCCACTGCGGTTTAATAATAAAACAGACGAATGCTTTGTATTTTGACATTTTGAAATGCGGGCGATCTGAAAATCGACTTTTCGGCTCATCACTAAAATATGATGGACCACTGAGCACTTGTTGTCAGGTTAGGAGCTCACCATAGTGCTTTCTATTACTAGATAATGGGTATTCTTCGCGCTCTGCCGAAAGCGGCTAACATCTTACATCGAGAGTTTGAACACCTTAGATAAAACTTCATTAGAGGACCTGCTAGGATTCGCCAGACAACTAGAGTGGTTCAAATACATGTACGCCTCTCTTGGACATCACAATGGAAGTCCCTCGGTACAGTGCTCAAAAGTGGGTAGAACCGAGCCATAGTAGGCACCTTTTACGACTCGGCTACGATCCTGCTAGTTCCAACTGTGTGTCAAGAAAGGCAGAAGGCATTGATTAAATTCAAAGATTAATTCCACGATTAAGATTAAGTTTAATATTAAGATTAAGCTTAAGATTAAGATAACTATTAGGATTGAGGTTAGATTACAATTAGAATTAAGATTAAGGTTAAAATTTATATTAAGATTAAGAAATAAAATAGAACTAGGGTTATGATTAAAATTAACATTAAGTTTAAGGTTATGTCTAAGACTATTAGATTAAGGTTAAGAATAAGATTAATGTTAAAACTAAGAACGTGATTAAAAAAATGATTAAGATAAAGACTGAGACATTAGCATTAAGATCAAGATTAGATATAGAATTAAGATTAAGATTGAGAATAACATTGAGATTAAGACAACCATTAATAATAAGGTTGAGTTTGAGATACGGATTATGATAAGCTTAGATTATGCTCAAGGTTATAACTAAGATTAATATTGAGAATAAGATTAGAATTAAGGTTAAGTTTAAGATTGATATTAAGATTAAGAAATAAATTAGAACTAGGGTTATGATTAAAATTAACATTAAGTTTAAGGTTATGTTTAAGACTATTATTAAGATAGTACAGGGAGCGCAAATGGGTTAAGATTAAGATTAAAATTGAGGTTAAATTTAAGATGAAGAGTTATGTTTAGATTAAGATTGAGATTGATATTGAGATTAAGATTAAGATTGAGATTTAAATAAAGATTATGATTAAATTATCATTAAGATTATGACTAATATTAATAGTAGAATATACATTTAGATTAAGATTAAAATCAACACTAGGATTGATACTAAGATTGACATATAGGTAAGGATTAAGATAATAATTAAGATTAGTATTAAGTTTATGGTTATGTTTATGACTAAGATTAAGATTAAGATTAAGATTATGATTAAAATTAAGATTAGGATTAACGTTGACATTAAGGTTAAGATTAAGAATACCGTCAAGATTAAGCTTGAGATTAAGATTAAGATTACGATTAAGGATAAGACTAGAATATGTTTAAGATTATAATTAAGATTGATATTAAATTTGAGATTAATATTAGGAATAATATTTAGATTAAGATTAAGATAAGAATTAAAATTAAGATAAAGATTAGGAATAAGAATAAGATCACGCAATTTTTTTTTCGACTTATTCTGGTATCTTTTGGTATGTACCAACATCCATTATATTTTCATGCAATGCATATGGCTCTCAAATTCTGGCATACATACATATGTCCATACAGATGTGTTTATAATCCAGTGTAAACACACGAGCACTTGTCGACTTTTCACCGTCACATTCACTTCGCTAAGCTGCACACAATCCTCCAGATGGCAGCGAGTAAATTGAGATGCAAAATCAAATTTAAAAAAAAAAACCTTAGAAGAAAAGGTGAAGGTGGAAAGGCAGCTGCATCATCATTAAGTGCCAACAACACTAAACTATGTCGAACAGGCAAAGAGCAATGGCTCGCCGCTGACGTGGGCGTGGGTGTGGTTGAGACGTTCTCGTTGTTCATGCGCCTGCTTGTGGCAAGCGATGCGCCAGAGTTTAACTTCTACATAGAAATGGGCAGCAACGAAGTGTACTCAGCGGAAATCTCATGTTCCTCAACGGATAATGGCGTAATATAGACCTATCGAAAAAACAACGAGGTAGAAAGTAGAGTTCAGCTCAAATTGCTCGATATTAAATTTACATACAATTTTATTATATTGTTGCTATTATGCTTTCCTCTCCTCTTTCACTTTTCCACGCTCACTCATTTGGTTTAATATTTATTATCAACGATTAACCTACATTTATAATGCTGTCAGCACAACTATATGTATAGACATTGACAACAGAAACATTAACAATCTGGAAAGATAGATGGAGCTCTGCTTAAATCAATGTGTTGATGAAATTGGATACGCTGAAGCTTTTTGGTTTTTTTTTCGCCTTCGTAGAAAGCATTTCCACCAACGCAATTTAAAAGATATGTGAAACCTAACAGATTTCAGAGTATTTTGTTAACTTTTATGCATGAAAATAAAAATAAGGTGTGTTAATGGTAAAGTACAAAAGATTTTTTTTTTTATAATTTCTAAGCTTATTAAATTCTTCACAATGGTTACAACTCTTAGTTTACATGGGAAGTGCAATGGCATTTTGGCCGCCCATATCGTCGTCTTTCACCTGTCTGTCACGCGGAGGTCAACCACCAACCAACAACATGTTCAGCTTGGCACCACTGCCGGCGTCGCCTCCAGCCACTCAGTCAGTCAGTCAGACGCATAAGAGTCGAGAAGTGTTTCTCAAGTGTTTCTCGCGTCCTGCTTTTTCCGTTGCAAAGGCACGCACATTTGACTGGCACGGCTTGCAAATGCGAAAAAACCAGCAAGTTAAGGGGGAAATATTTCTAAGGCAAACACCAGCTAGCTAGTAAGTAATGTGGAATGTTGCAACTTCGACGGTGTTTGGCGCAAAGCTCCCTCGTTTTTTGTGGTGTTTTTTTTTCGTGCACCGAGTTCAAGTATTTTAGCAAAGCATTGTTGCAAACCAAATGTAAATACATATAAAAGGGTGAAATATTCATACAAAAAGCATTATCGATTTGTAAGCACAATAAAGTGGAAATTCCACTGTTTCACTTCTTAGCTAAGAAATTTGCGGAATTTTTGCGTTTAAAATACTTTCAAACTCATACAAGCATGTCATAGAATTCACTTCTGTATTTGGGACTGTATTTGCTTTAAAATTTTTATATAAAATTTCTTCTATTTTCTGGAGGTTACTGTATTCTAACCACAAATAATACCTCTAAATTGAAAATGTTGATCAATAAGTAAAAGTAAACAACAGCAGCTGGAAATGTTTTGAATTGCCTTATTCTCTTCAAAAGTTGTCAAATACGTGCATACGTGGCGGTCAAAACTGGATGAATGGTGTTTTCAATATTTGCAATGTTTTTTCAAACTTTTTTTGTTAGTTTTTTACAAAAGTATGGTTCATGCCTTAACCGAACCCATTAAAATCAAACTTTATACAGAATGTATAAAAAATTACACAAATTTTTGTTAAAATTTTGAGCTTTTTAATCACAATTTTTATAAAATTTTTGGGTTTGCAGTTATAAGGCTTATGAGATTTTATTAAAATAAGTGCAAGTTTAAAGCGGCTAAAAAATTTATTTTTAATTTTTTTTTTTTACTTTTCCGCCTTTTTTTCATATAACAAGTGCAATTTATAAATCTGGCGTTGTTTGTTTTAATTTTTTCGCAAACGGTCTTACGCATTTCTTCAACAAGGACTACATGTTTATATAAAAAAAAACGTGCCAAATGCCATCAACAAAAAAAAAATATATTAAAAACCAATGCGATTTTCAGCTGCTTTGAACTTGCACTGGTTTTCTAAAATTTCATAAGCCTCCTAATAAAAAAACTCAAAAATTTTACTTAAAACTGTGGATTTTCTAAATTCGGTATACAGTTTGAGAGCTTGATTTATTTGGCTTGTGCATATTTGTTACTTTTGCGCTGAAAATTGCGAATCGGTACTTTCATAGTTGCGAATGTGTTTGTGGCTCTGCAGCAGAACTGCCTCTTTAATGCGGGGTAGAAGTTGAAACAACATTTTGAAAAACTTTACCTCACCCCGCCGCCTCTGTTTCCTACAAAAGGAGTTGCTCTGGTGGCAGGAATGTTCTAGTGTGAAACCAACCACTAGGCTGTAACTTGCCACATACAAACACACATACTTCCGCAAGTATATAGTAGATTTTTAATTTAAAGAAACTGTTGATACTTTCATTCGACACATCGAAAACATCGATGTTTTTGTAAATACGATACGTCGATATGCATCGAAGCAATATTTTACATAAAGACCTACGATATTTTCTAATGAATGTGAAAAGTGCATTTGTAGACGAGTTTAGGTGCATAAGTATTAATTTGCCCAACGAGTGACCGTCGTTGAAACGTTCCTTGTTTTTTTTTACCAACAAAGTAATTCAAGTAAAAATAAAGGCAAAATTGTTTACACGAATAACTTCGACCACAACAATTAACAACCATTGTTCAGCGTATAGAAATTTCGTTATCGTGTATTTTTAGTTGGAGTTTGTGAGATAACACAAGCAAAATTAACTAAAACCAGCCAGACATAACTTAACCAATTACTACAGCTCTGGACGATGTACGCTTAAGCGATTTTATAAAATAAAAAAATTTTAAAAACAATATCGATAAGATAAAGCAATGGAATTATTAATCATGAGCGGTGTATTTTTTACTCTTTTTTTATACGTACTATATGCATGTGTGTACATTATACCATGCCACCTTACATGCAAGCAAAAAACTTCATTCGTCAGTACATTTTTTTTTTTTTGAATAGTTCTACTGTAATAAAACCGCGCCACAGTGCTATTTGTTCCCTACTCGTGCCCAAGATTGTATAGAAAAACCAAATCGTATTTTTTTACCTGTAAGATTAGCTTATGTTTATAACTTTAAAAAACTAAAATCTGGAGGAGGTCCGTGGCCGCCGTTTGCCTTAGTATTCCTAGAGGGGCCCGCACCACGGAAAAAGCCTAGAGGCCCAAAGATCCTAAATCCAGCACAAAACTTGAAACTAGTTGACTAGTTGAAACTAGTTGACAAGTAATGCAGGAGTAATTAAGGAGATTGTTTTCTTTAAACGCGTTTCTATTTAAATATCCTGCACTTCGCAAATACCTTTTCGAATTGAGGACAAATAGAAGGAAGATCGAAATTTCATATTATCATTTTGAAGTTATGTCTGACGGAGTTCGAATATGGTACGACCTACAGCAGAATATGTAAACAAATATGAAATGTAATAAAATAAATAAAGTAAATAAAAAATAAATAAAGAAAAATAAAAACAACAAATAAATAAAATATTTGGTTTTTCCTATTGATATTTATGTCAAAAAGTAGTTAGTTACAAGTTACATCAAATGCAGAGGTAACCACCCTTGACTATTTCGCGGCCATCGCCATACAAGTATACGTAAGCTTTCGTCAAAGAAAATATACAGATAATAAACGACTTTTATCCTTATCAACTTAAAGTTAGCTTATCGTTAGATACATTTCCTGCAGGGTAAGCTATGATACTACAGCAAGTGCATAATGCCTTAATGGATCTATGAACGTATTTAAAATTGTGCTAAAATTGCGAAGCGGTCAATAATTTGACACTAAAAATTCAGCGCTAAACTAGCGGTCTGCATCAGCGGCTACTGCTTATCTACGCGGTACGAATATTCATACAAATTGCTACATTCAATAAAATTATGAATTTAAAGTATGTATTTTCTTCTCATTTGCCTTCATTTGCATGCTACGCTGCCTTTATTGCTAACCTTTCCCATGCTAAACTGGCTTAAGTGTTGACCTGCTT
>NW_023463045.1:0-15752 GCF_013731165.1 Rhagoletis pomonella | reverse complement strand
TTTTTTTTTTGTTTTGAAATTGTTTGTTTATTGTTTTTAATTTTTAAAATTTCTACATTTGACATGTATGTGAATGGCGGAGTTGCCGCTTTCCTCCTTTTTGGTGGGTTTTATATTAAAAAAGGCATCAAAATGGGAAAACCCTCCTTGGTTTCTCTGCATCTGTTAAACTTTTTATGGGAAGATGTATGAAAAATCAACTTGCTATATGCTTAGCAGTATCACAACAGTAATTTTTCATATGAAAAAAGGTATTATATGCATCCCACTCGATATCATTGAATTCCTCATTAGAACGTGTAGTCCCTCTATTTTAGCGTATCAACAGTTCATATGGCTTCATACCATGTAAATGCACCATTAAGCATATTGTAAAATTTCATGCTACCATACGCAGTATCTAAAATTCTTAAAATTTTATTATTAATTTTTCGTTTGTTTAAAAACATTTTATTCTTAGAATCGAAATTGTACCAAGCAAAAAGTCTTTTGTTTTTAAATAAATGAGGCTAATGCTCATTAAGTTGATAATTGTTGTTTTCATTTGCATACTTCACACCAACTCCAATATTGAACAGTGAAATATATTTTAATTTTACCCAAATAAACAACGATATAGTTTAATGGTCAAGCACATATGGAGGATTCACAAGAGGTGTTAAGTGTCGTAATGTGTTAAAGTCTTAAAATTTTTAAACGTAAAATAACACCTAATACTTCTTTAGACGTTTTTTAACATAACCAAAATATTTTTAAACTAGTAGGAAATAACTTATTGGCTCTTATTATACCCAACGAATCTTTCAAATCGCTTTTAACCGTTACTTTATACTGAACAAATGTAAGCGTTTAAGATATTACGACGTCTAACACGAATTGTGATCCCCTAAATAAGCATTAAATTACACATCAAAATTTGTAATTTCAGTGTTCGAATTATATCAGAAACAATCGCACCCGATATAGAAAACTGTAATAGTCCTGGCGAGTTACATTGTGAAATAATCAGATGGCATAAAGACACTAAATATTTTTAAAATATGTTCACTAAAATTTTATTAACCTAAATGTAAAGTTTTTGCGAAGTGTTTATCGAATTTAATGTAAAATGTAAACATTTTTAATATAAGATATTAACTATTTTTAAAAGGTAAATGTTAATACAACTGTTTTATATATAATCCCAAATTTATGATATAAAATCCCCTTAAATTGGGTAACACCGCTTCGAATTTTTACAATTGAGCAATTGTCAAAAATCTGCCTTTTTTATCAAAAAGTTGTTTACCCGGGTGTCTTTGAACTAATGATTGGTACTGAATTAAAGAATGCACACACATAAAATATTGCAGCCTTTTCAATACTCATTCAGTGAAGCGAAGAATAAGTAATGAAAACTGAATAGAAAAAAATTGTTGATTTAAAATTGAAAATGATTTCACACTTACACAGCTCTACTACAAAGTAACGTTGATTTTTGGCATTTGAACAACACTGCCAACAAAAAGAAAATTGCCAAAAATCAACGGTAATATGTGCATGGAATTATTTTTGCTTTTTTTAACCATGTTAACTTATTCTTTATTTATGTGTTAAAATAAATATAGAACAAATTTTCAATGTGGAGTATTTGTCATCCTGGAATGCTAAAAAAATTCTGGTCACCTTACACAAAGGGGAACTTAAACATTTTTCAGGACTGCTGGAGCTGCAGTATTGGGCCTTATACTATGTCTCCACTGTGATATTTAATGAACATTTAGCCCTCTGAGGAGATTTAACGTTAAATCTTTTGGGATTTACCATATGAATTTAAATCTCGAAAGGCAGTAGATTTAAGTTAAATCTTCGTTAAATCTTCAATAATATTGAACAATAAATACAATTTGTTGGGTGTGGCAACCACGAATTCACATGCCATAAGTCAAATGATATTTTTATTTTCAGTATACAGTTGCGGACATTGAAATCTAGCCTATTAAAAAACATGAATTTTCATATTTTTAAGCGAGTTTTTATATTTTAGTTGGTTTTAAAGGCAAATATTAATATTCACATAACTGTGGTTGTATTAAATTAAGAAGTTATTATTTCAAAAACTACAAATTCAGAATATATATTTTATGATAATATCATGCTTTCTATAAATCTTTAACGCACGACATAAAATTTATAAAATTCGGTAATGGTTCTGCTTCGATAACATTACACCAAATATCCTCTAGAACTCAAATGCATTGCCAGTCATATTTGCTAGCTAGGTCTTCGTGATATGCCAATGGCCAACGATTGGATTTTCGGTTCCCTCTCATGAAGAAGAGAGTTTATTTCCTCAACAACTCTTTAAACAATTTTCTTAAAGTCAGGAAAATGATTCGGAATACCGTACTATTCGTTACATTTCGCAAACTATATATTGTACATATTTACCACGAATAAGAATCCAATAATATTAAGAATTCACATAATGAAATTCCGCTCCTGGTACCTTCCTTTTATCTGTCTGAATTTCCATGTCCGCAACTGTATTTATAAAACCATACGAAAGCAAACGTCAAATATTTAAAAACGTGAACATCAAACATATCTCGTTGTGTCAATGGAGACGGTTGTGATTTAGCAACAGGATTTATTAAATCTTAACGGTTAAATCTCTCAGTGGAGACATAGTATTACAAATAAAAGCTAAGCATTTGCTTTTTCTTAAAATTTCAAACCTTTTACTTAAATATATTTGAATAATTCGAGTATTGTATTGCTTTTTCCGGAACTATAAAACTTGGTTTTTGTGATCTTTACTTTGGCAAATTTTTTAGCACACTTGGGATCGGTGAAGTTCTTGGGCCAGTTATGTATGTATTCTAAGTAAATATATTTTTACAGAGTGTGATAAATATTAAGAAAGCAGATTTTGTAAACTTTTTTTAGTTTTTTGTTTTTCTTTACTATTTAAAGTTGTTTGTCATTTATATTTGAAAAAATAAAAATTATGTAAGAAAATGTAAGTATTTAAAAAAAAATTAAAAATATTTGGGAATACTATAAAGAAAATTCGAAAGCTCCCGGCAAAGAATTTTTAACTCTTTCACTACCGCCAGCTAGTGCGTAATACAAATTTATTTTTAAGCAGTAGTAATTATTCTAATGAGCTCTGGTAAGACTTTTGTAAAAACAAAAATCGCCTACCTATATGGGCGTGGCTTAAATAAGATGTCCACCTGACTGGACATGAGTAGCGAAGGTAGTCAAGTTAAAATGCACCGAGTTTAACAAAATGTTGAAAAGAGATGAGAAATAATAGAAGTTTTTAATTAAATTCAGTGTTTATTAAAGAGTAAATTACCATAAATAACAGTTTATAAGTTCAATATTTTATTTTTAGTTAATTATTTTGTATGATATTCATAAAAACAGTCAGAATTTCTCCGAATGCAGAGATGGGCGTTGCATTTTGCGCAGTAAAAGTAAAATTTTTGCTTGCATCACTCCTTGTTGCGAACTGCATTATTTTGTAAATAATCAAACTTCGGTAAGTGACCGACTTGATCATAACCAGTGTTGCCGCGAATCATTTTTATTGGTAGCCAAATTCCTTTAAAAAAAGGGCTAAAAAAAGTCGTTGTGGCTAAAAATGGTAGCTAATTTTTTTTACTAACATATACATATATAAGCATACACGCAAACATTTTTAATAAGTAATGGTATAGAAAAACAATGAACTCTGGAAAAAAAGCAAATATTTTTCCAACCAACAATCGTTTTGTATTTAAGGGAAAATATACGACACCAGCTTGCTGGCTCCATCAAGTGATTTTACCATCATGCTCGAAGCATACATAACTTCCCTGCAGGGAAAGCTACTAGTGGTGAACTATAATTCTACCGGTTTGCGTTTCAGCCTAACTAGTTCACGTTCTATCCTTTTTCAATGTTAGCGACTGGTATTTTTAACATTGCGATGTCCTACGAGATGTCAATTGTCAGGCTATGCATCAGCATCTACTAGTATAAATACTAACAGCATCATACTAGTTGATGGGTTAGTCTGCCAATTCATGCCCCGTGAAAAGCATAAGTGTGCCTTTTTGCTCGCGACGCTCCAGCAGTCACAATGGCCGACAGAGCAAAGCACTCGCGTGATAAGCCTGAGGTCCCAGGTTCAAATCCTGACGCAGGGAAAGTTTTTTTATTTTCTATTTTTTATTTAATTTTAATTTTTTATAAATTTTATATTTAATATTTGTTTAGGCTGTTTATTGTAATTTTTAAATTTAATAAAAAAAATATTTTTGTTTAATTTCTTTGTTTTTATAGCACAAGCATTTCTTCCTAAATGTTTTTTTGCAATGCAATTAGACGATCAAATTTGTTATTTATTTATAAATTGAATAAATTAGTTTTACTTACATTTATTTAACTTTAAAAATCTTAACCACCTCCAAGCGGCCTCGAACCTGCAATTTCAGAACCAGAACCAGTAGTCTTCACGTGACGCCACAGCCAACATTTGTAAGAAAATCAATTATAATTGCGTTTTATTTTTGGCTTTGGCAATTCAAAGGCAGATGTCGCTGATCGCCTAAGTTATTCGAAATTGTCGAACTGGTAGGCACATACCACTTAATGAACTAGTATATTTTCTAACTGGTTTGGCTTTTCACTGCAGGGTTACCAGCATGCTGCTACAATATTAATTTCTTTACAAATGAGGTCGAGGAAAGATCGAAATGTTTAGAGCCGAAATTTTATAATTTTTCTACCATTTTGTTAAACATTGTTTTTTTTTTTTAATTCACAACAGCAATATCGGGAACTTAATCCTCCACACACACGGCTTTGACTCATATAGTGCAAAAAATTTCCGCCAAAATACTTTTTACTTAGAAAATTTAGCTAATTTCACCACTCATGACACCAGCAAGCTGGTACAATCATAAAATTTTCAAATGGTTTTTGAAGGCGCGCCAGCAGCTTGTACAATCACACCACAAGAACATACACGGCCAATCGACTTGTTGGGCCATTTAACAAATTAAGATTATTAAGGGCCGTAAACTTATCTATTCTAAACTATAGTTAAATCGTTAATAGATAAGTTAACAGCCCTTACACTTTTACAGTATGTATATATGAAAACGTAAGGTACTTACAATACATCTATATATATAAATGTGAATGTCTGTTTGTTTATTACCTTATAACTTTTGAATCGCGAGACGGAATCGCACGAAACTTTTCACACTTATTTGTTTTTATCCCGGGAAGGTTATAGGCATAGAGAAAAATCGGCAGTACTGGAAAAGGGGGCGTGGCACCTCCCATACTAACTAAAATTTTCATTGAAAAAAATGGGCGGAATTGGAAAAGGGGCGTGGCACTTCCTGTAGGCGTGAAATATTTATTCAGCTATAACTTCGGAACCGTAAGCCAAATGAACTTGAAATCTGGTATGCAGACATATCAATGGTAGGTGCTTTTAGTAAGGTATATATATAAATGAGTCTGTAAAAGGGGCCGTGGCACATCCCAAAGGCGTGGAATTTTTAATCAGCTATGGAACCATGAGTCACATAAACGTGAAATGTGGTATGCAGACATATCTATGGTACATAGGGCTCTGGTGTGAGCAAGCTTTGGTCAACCGTGAGGTCGTTGTCCAACCCGACGAAGCGCGACGACAGAGTCTAGATAGACTTTGGTGACCACGCTTCGTCGGACCCGGAGAGATGCGCGAGCTATTTTAGCCGGCAGTTCATTCTGCATCCTCCGGTGGATAAAGCCAAACGTCGAGTGACCAGAAGGCTGCGCAAAATGCCAAAACCTAGTGCGCCTCTTGTTTCCACCAGGGGTGAGGTAAGGGTATCCATCGGCAAGGCGAAAGCCTCCAAAGCCATTGGACCCGACGGTATATGCATGTTGATGCTGAAAAATTTGGGTCCTGCGGGAGTAGTGTACCTAACGGAGGTCCTCAACCTGTCTATGGCCACTCTCGTCATTACAGACATCTGGAAAATGGGGAGAGTGGTCCCACTGCTCAAACCGCGGAAACCAGCCAACAAAGGAGAGTCTTATCGCCCGATAACTCTCCTTTCCCCGGTAGCGAAGACACTCGAGGCCCTGCTGCTCCCGTACTTCACGAACCACCTGACCCCAGCGAAGCATCAACATGGGTTCCGTAAAGTGCATAGTACAACAACAGCACTTAACGCCATAAACACTCAGATAACTCGTGACCAAAACCGAAACCGCCCCTGTGAGAGAACTATTCTAGTAGCGGTGGACCTGTCCAAGGCGTTCGACACTGTCAGTCATTTAACGCTACTAGACGATATAGAGGCCTCCTCACTCCCACAGGGTCTCAAACGGTGGTCGGCGAATTACCTGAGTGGTCGACACTCGTCAGTAATCTTCAGAGACAAAACCAGCAAGCCACGTAAAATTAAACAGGGGGTACCACAGGGTGGTGTCCTGTCCCCGCTACTGTTTAATTATTACATATCAAAGCTTCCTCAGCCACCAGAGGGTGTTAATATAGTCTCATATGCTGACGATTGTTCGATCATGGCGTCTGGGAATAGAATTGATGACTTGTGCTCAAAATTAAACGGTTACCTCTTCGAACTTTCTCGCTTCTTCACTGCAAGGAGCCTAGCCCTATCCCCTGCGAAATCCTAGGCAACCCTTTTCACCACCTGGACGAAGGAGGTCAGACTGCCACTGGGTATTCACGTCGATGACGTAACAATACCGACGGTGAATAACCCGAAAATCCTCGGAGTTACCTTCGACAGTCTGCTCTCCTTCTCGGCGCATACAACCGCAATTGTCAACAAAGTACAGAGCCGCAACAATGTCCTCAAGTCGCTGGCCGGCAGCACTTGGGGCAAAGATAAAGAGACGTTGTTGGCAACATACAAGGCAATTGGCCGGCCGGTTCTGAACTACGCAGCGCCCGTATGGTCGCCAGGAGGCATCTTTACGAACTGACAGACGAAGTCCAGAGGTATATTAAACAACCTCTGGACCCGACAACCTACCGACAGGCCCTCAACGGCATTCAGAGGGAATCAGTCTCAAGTTATGTAGACTCCCGCCCTGTGAATGCCGTTCTAGGCACACAACCATCGGACGTGGACGGGACAGAACTTTGTCTGCCTCGGGAGACCCGCACAACAATAGCCCAACTTCGCTCTGGCTATTGCAGCAGGCTCAACAGCTACCTGAGTAGAGTCAACGAGGATGTGCCCAACCAATGCCCGGCATGTGGAGAATCGCCACATGACTCCCGGCACCTCTTCACATGCCCTGAGAATCCCACTCAGCTAACGCCCCTGTCCCTATGGATAGCCCCTATGGAAGTAGCACACTTCCTGGGCCTCCCCCTAGCTGAAATAGACGACAACGATGATGGATGAACCGTCCCAAACGGGGCTTAGTAGCCGCTACAACAACAACAACATGGTACATAGGTGCTTATAGTAAGGTATACATAAATGAGTTTTCAAAAGGGGGTGTTGCACATTTCATAGGCGTGGAATGTTTAATAAGCCATAACTTCGGAACGATAGGTCACATGAACTGGAAATTTGGTATGCAGACATACCTATGTAAGTGCTTATAGTAAGGTATGTTTATATAAATGAGTTTGTAAAAGGGGGCGTAGCGCATAACACCGACGTTGAATTTTGTATCAGCCATAACTTCGGAACCACAATTTACATGGCCCTTTTAATTCTTTCTGATATGCCTTTCGAATTTACAGGACTCAGTTTCCAGTTCGCTTAGCTTTTGCAATGACAATAATCAAGAATTCCTTAAAGCAAAACCCGAAACTTTATCGAAAATAAAATCTATGGTAATTGCATTTGAAAATGGATTTATGTTAATAGAGGCTTCGAAGTATTAAAAACATGCTGTGAAATAATATTAGTTCTTATTCCAAAGAAATTAGACAGCTAAAATTTTAATATTACAACATTGGTATTTCTACTAATAGTTACATACATATCGTCGTTTAAAGTGCAAAACCGCGTAACTAAAAACTGGATTTGCTCACACAAGCTCTTGGTTCAAGTCTAATCCATTCGTCCTAAAATATACTTGATCCGATTGCTTTATAAAAAAGAGAACAAGTTTGAAATAGGAGTGTTTTTACTATCTAGAAAATAATTTATGCAACCTCACATACGCGGTTTTACATTATCTTGATACGCGGTTTTGCATTTTGTTGATACGCGGGTTTGTACTTTAAACGACGATATATCATTTGTTGGAGATATTTTAATGTAAATAAAAACACCTGTTGTGCCAAAAAGTTATTATTACATTTCATTACATAACACCCACGCTATACAACTGGCCTTCAGTATTTTCCTATAGTAAAATTAGAGCAGAAATTAAATACAACATCTTTCATAAATAATTTTTCATGTTTGTATAAAGACGTGGGGTGAAACCCGCAGGTAAAAGCTAGTATATGTATATATATATCAGTCTTTCTTAGTTTAAAAATTCATCTCTTACATAAATGAAAAAAAAATAGATCAAATTGAGTATATACAACTTTTTCATGCCAAGTATGAATAAATTCTCCAAAGGGCTACAAAAAGGGCTAGGGGCAATTTTGAATTTATGTGGCCAAAAAACGTATGTGGTAGCTAAATCTAGCAACCAAAGGGCTAAAAACGGCAACACTGATCATAACGCGTGTCAGTTGGCGGTTGGTAGTACTTCAATCTTTTAGGAGCTTGCTGGTCATCTTCGCTAAAGGTGTTTGCGGAACGACCCCGTCGGTTTTCGTTGAAATGTTGAAGAAATTGTTGCAAGAGTATTAGCCAATCCTTTTCTAAAGGCAAGTAGGTCCATTTGGTCTTTCTTAGGTATATCATTTCTATCTGCATCCGCTTTATACTCGAACCAACTCGCCACTATTGCCATGTCAAAGAAATGCATAATAACTCGTAGGGTCCACTTTTTAGATTTTAAGAAAATACGGTAATACTGCAACATTTGATCAAGAAGATCTACGCCACCCATTCCATTATTATACAGCTGCACAACTTCAGGTCTATCAACTCAATATACCGCTTTTCTTATTTCTCGTATCGTTTTACTTTGTCTTTGATGCCAATTCCCACAAAGTTGGATGCTAAGTAAACTCCTTTGTTGTCGAACCATTTTGTGACAATAACTTTTCCATCTCGGCTTACCACTTGTTCAGCACAGCCGCGAGCTTTCTTTCGCATTACAGCATCTGTGGAGAGAGGTGGGTTCCGAAAGCGATTTATACGAATTGTGCCAGCTGCTAGAATTTTCCTTTTTATCCAAAATAGAAGAATACGTGGTGAAGAAATTATCTGTGTAAACTTGGTGACCAGTTGAATCTTGGGGCACTCTTTTTCGCAGCTGTAATGTGATGGAAGCACCAAAACCAAGTTTGTTGATAAGGCTTGGTTCAATTTCAGTGGATGAGCCCTGATAAGCAATGAAATCATACGGCATTCCACTTTTTCCACAAAGCACATAGAGTTTTATTCCCCATGGACAAGGTTTACCACGTATATACTGCTTCATTCCCAGGCGCCCTGTAAATGGTATAATCTGTTCGTCAACGCAAAGGGTTTCCCCCAACTGGTTCTCCAATAATCGTCTCCGAATCGCATCCATAATTGGTCTCACTCGATGAAATTTGTCATTGTTTTTTGGGGGCAGACAAGTATCCACTAAATGCAAATGTGTTCGTAGCACATAAAAACGATTTCGTGTCATATTACTAGTGAAAATTGGCAATGCTGTACCTTTCTCCCAGAACATTGCTACCCGCGGAATCTTCAATATACCCATCATACAATGTAAAGCGAATAGCCGAATTTCTCTTGGACTAGTTTGCTGAAAATTTGATTCTTTCTGCACACTATACAGATTAGTGAAATTGGAAACATCTTCAAAAAATTGGGGCGGTAGATATTTTTGAAAATATTCGTATTCACTTTTGACTGCTGTAGGCAATTGTACAGGCGGAAAAAACAAAAAATCAGCAATTCGTTCATTACTGCGGGAATGGCGCCACTGAACATCGATTTTCTCAGTAATATTTGCCAAATCATCGTTTCCTTCTGCTGCTTCTATTGGTGTACTTACTCTCTCACCTGCTATTGAACGCCATACTCTGACGGAGAAATATGAATTTTGTGCAACATTTTCTTCGCTCTTTGTTGAGGACGGTGTTGAAAAAGTCGTAACGTGTTCACGAACAGCTGGTGGAAGTTCATTTATTGGACTCAAATCACGTTCCTCCACATTTTCCTCAGTGCTGGTGTCGTAATTTTGAGCCTCATCTTCAATTCGCTTCTTACTAGTAAATTCCACTGAATCGATTTCATCACCTACCGATTCATCGTCGAGATCTGAAAACTCTTTCAGAAGGTCTAACATTTGGTTTTCAGTCAACGCTTTGCGTCTATGCATGATTCCCTATGCGTGGAAAGCCATGTTATTTACTCATAATTTACAACTCTTTACTACTCATGTCCATTACAAAGGACATCTGGCTTTTGGTGTCTAAAACACTTACCTGAAATTCGATCTACTTCTGTTTGCACTCGTTCAATGAGCAAAAATTAAGCGAAAAAGCACCGTTTACACAATTATTTACAAACACTTATTTAGGATATAAAATTTTCGAATAAACAAGCCAAATAATATTTTACAACCTTCCTCTTCAAAAGCCGGTACATTACTGGCAAAAATAAAACACATTTTGCAGAAATTGTACTTTTACGTCTTTTTCAAATGAATGTACAAAAAATTGTTCTTATTAAACTTTTATTGTATACAAAGGTACATATGTACGTAAGGTATATTAAAATGTCATTTCGACAGAGCACATTTAGAATTCATTGCAAACTGGTTTGAGATCGTTAATATAGAAATGATTTTATACATACACTTGTGATCAGCTGATTCAAGTCATCACCATTTTGATCGATTTTGGCTGTTTCTCTTTTGTTTATTTAATGTTTATTATTTTTCCATAAAAGCCAATCTCATTATATAAAAAAAAAAACAAAATATAAATCCACATTTCAAACTTTGTGCAAAAATTATAAAAAATCTGCAAAGTTTCAACTTTTTATTCAGATTAAAAAATTTTTTTCTTCAGGGCAATAATGTGCAAGTTTAAAGGAGCTACATAAACGCGTTGATTTTTAATAATTTTTTTTTCTTGTAGACATTTGGTTAGGGGGTCGGTTGTCGAAAATGCTATATTACGTTTTGCTTAGACTCCTTCTAATATTTCAGCCTTTTTTGGGTTCAGTACATTTTCCATAAAGTCTTAAAAAAGTCGCATACTTTTTTCTGACTTTTTATGCTGCTACAGCTTTTCTGATGCTTTCGCGAGCGTGCGTGTTGCAAGACATCAGCTCTTCCTGATTTGGCTTTTAATGTGCAATTGCAAACATTATAATAAGCCTCGTAACCTCAAGTGTTTACACAACCAGCCTTTGAACACGGGATCCTTAGTCCAAGAATAAAAAAAATGCGCGTACGCTTGGTATGTTTCATATTTAAGTCATCTGTGTCCAAAGAATAAATATCTTTTGAAGCAGCTGCTGCAAAACACAAAGCTTGGAAAGATTTATTAAGAAGATAATTCAAAATCAGTTCTACTTACAGGGTTTAGTAACAGAGAAAAATTACTGGGAAGTTAAAAAACGTAATTTTTTACACAAAAAACGTTCAAACGTCAAAGGGTACAAAAAACGTCGAAATGACGTTAAAAACGTCAACCTGGCAACACTGCTTCTATACTCGCAATATACCGTTCGTTCCGTTTTCACCAAAATTAATGCTAAAAAGCTTCAAATTTAAAATAACCGCTCTTGCAAAGTCATGTCCACTGCAGTGGACATTAGTAGTGAAAGGGATAATATTCCTTTTTAGTTTGAAAAAAAGCGTTTAGAAAACATTAGTTTAAAAATGTTTAGAAAAAGGTAACTAAAACATTTTAGACAAAGAAATATTTAAAATACAGGACAACATTTTGACGTACGACAAATAACTTTGCCTATAAAAAGGTCGTTTCGCGATACTTAACAACTTTTTTGAGTAAAAGTACATGGAGTAAGTATGCTTACTTTTCCCCTAATACAGGACAATCTACAACTCAATGTGAAATGTTTCTTTTAAACGTATCACGTTATAAAGGTTATAAGATAAACTCTTCTTAAGACTACCCTCCGTAATCCAACCCTAGCCCTAATATCTTTCAAGGATAGTTGCGATATTTTATCACTCATAAATCGTTTTTTAAATATGTATATGTACATGCCCTCATCTGACAACACACATTCACTATCTAACCTTATGTTCTTCTTTTTTCTTTTCTTTAACAGATCATCATAATTTAAACTAAATGCAATAGACCATCTAAAGTTTCAACAAAATTTTGCGTAACCAGACAATAGAATTCCAGAACATTCCAACCACTCTTAAGTTTGTAACCCAATAGAATGGACGAATAATTTTAGTTCGAAGCAAAAGCGAAATTTACAAAACAAAAAAAAGCAATTACAAAATAATATATTTTGAAAGCGGAAAACGACAAGCGACGAACCAACAGCAAAAGTGTGAAAAGTTAAAAGAAACCGTGCAAAATTTGGCCTTAAAGCAACTAAATTAAAGTTTAAACTAAAATTAAACGTATATTTAAATTAACAAAAAAAGTAACGAAAATCTTAGCCTAAAGAATAAAAAATTCCAAAATCGAAAATTAATATATTTTAAGAGATATCGCATACCGCGCAAAGCTCTAAATTCAAACGGAACGGCTAAGCGTGGCAACGTAAGTTCAAATTTCGTAGCAATTTGAAAAAGAACAAAACGAAACAGATAATTATAAAAATTTTGGAAACAAAAAGTACAAAAGTAATTTTTTAACAACGTCACAAGGCGCGCGTAGAGAAACAAATTAAACATTTAGAATCTTGGAGTTATGTATATATAGGGGTACAAAAGTCTAAATAAAAACTAAAGCGCAAACAGGAGCAGCAACCAGTGTGAAAAGAGTTTTCTTTACATTCAATTAAAAACATATTTTGATGTCTGAAGATAAGTAAATATTAATGAAATTCCAGTGTAAATTTTATGTAACTTTTGAATTGGTCAAGACAACTGTGGACGAAACTTAAATTATTTTTGAATAAGAGTTTGTTTGTCTCCGAACAGGCAGCAGAAGAGTTAAAAAGCACTTTGCAGAACTTCAATATGATTACCACAACTGTTTTGAAAACTACTAATTATAACAGGACGAATCGAATTGCAGCGATTTCAAGTGTGACGATCTGTGTGAATCCCTTTTTTTAAGCTTTTCTTCAATAATAACGGTTTATTATTGCCAGTAAAAAAGTAATCCTGTTAACAACAAGGCAAAAAAGCCAGAGATGAACACGAAAAAGGCGTGCCTACTTCAGCATAGACACTAGCTGATTTTCCCGATGCATTGTAGCAGCTATGGGAAATACAAAAAAAGAAGAAAAAGAGCTGAAGATTTAGATTTTTATCAACTTATATTGCTCACCCATGAGCTCAACTGCTATCGCGGTTGGAGCGTACAATGTAACAATAACTAACTAGAACAGTAACAGTTAACGAAAGAGAAAGCATGAAAAAAGTTAAAAAAGTGAGACAAAAGATATATCGAGCATATTAAACAGCGTGGGGCAGGCTGGGAAGCTATAGAGGCGCAGGCAAGAACTGAAGAATTTAAAATTATATAATCAGCAACAAAAAAGGGTAAGTACATATGTATGTATGCTTATTAAATAGCTATGGACAGATAAATGGCCCGACTAAAGTTAAATAATATATTTACATCATTTTATATCTAAAAGAATGTATTATTTAGAAAAAAAAACTCCAACGAACTGAAAATTAAAGCTTCAGATGAGTAGATACAGTGGCGTAGCCAGGGGGGGGCGGCGATTTGGGGGGATAGATCCCCCTTCATCATTGAAATTAAACTTTTTATTTTTGAATTAATAACACAATACTATTTTACCCTTCCGATTTATAATTTTTTTATTTCAGACTGATTACAAATTATCTTTTAATGAATATATAAAATTATCGGTTGGTGGATTATGTATTTGAATATTTGCGAAATACACTAGGCCATTTTGCTTAGTTCCCCACAGTATTGGGAAATAATCTATAATCTATACAAAAACTGTACTTTTCGACTGTAAATTGTATCGACTTTTTAATTTGCTCATATGCATGCATGCATACATAGATTCCCTACAAGACCAATGCTATGATGGTATTCACGGGAAAGTTTATGTAGGTACATTTACATATTTTACACTTTTAACATAAATGTCAAGGCAGATATTTTAAGATCCACTTCTTAACAAACAAATTTTTTTAAGCTATTATGAATGGATAAAAGAGACATCTTCATTGAATTCAGTACTAAAATTTGACATTTCAAGTGCTTTTCAAAACTTTATACATGTTAACTAGATTGGCCATTTATCTTAAAGTTATATAATTTTAATTATTTGTTTATAAAAATGCAGTTTACACTCTAACAAAACCCGTATAAATCCAAGGTTTAATCTTTGCGCAACATAAACAAAATCAACAAACTTTAGTAAAGCTTTCTAATTAGATTTCCTATAAATACATATTTTGAGTATGCAGTTTTGTAGCCCGATCAATTCAAATAAAGCGCAAGTTTAAAATACATAGCTGCGACTTGTCGTTGATTTTTAATATATTTTTTTTTTGATGAAGGCGTTGCTCATTTTCTTCATTAAAAAAATCGTCGAACATACTTAGATAAAAGGAAGAAAATTACCGACATCGTCAAAAATATGCCATACATCAATTGTAAATCACAGCTACTTTAAATTTGCACTTTATTAGACTAAAATTGAATGAGCTAAAAAACTGCAAAATATTAAGAGATAAAATTGGAATAAAAAGTTCGAAATTTTTACGAAAGTTTGTCGTTTTTTTTTAATGTTGTTCAAAGATTGAACTTATTTTCATTTAGTGGTTGTTAAGGAATAAACTATATTTTTATAAACAAATAATTCAAATTAAAATATAATAAAATAAATAGAAAAAAAGAGAATACAAAAATTTCCCGCAGTGAATTTTCAGATTTTTAAAACGGTATAGTAATTTAAATTTTTAAATTTAAATAAAGCATGAATACCCCATAAAATAAACGAGTAGATAAAAAATATACAACGGTAAAACTGGCACATACATAAATATATGAAAGAATGCACTCAGGCGACGCCTCTAGCAATTGTGTGTCACAAATTTAAGTTATCGATGGACATTTTTTTTGAAATTGTAGTTTTAAGATTTGACTGTGCACTAGATTATTTTTGCAACCCAACAATTTAATTAAGATTGCATAAGAAAAAGGTTTTGAGTTGCATTTACAATTTTAACACTAATTCTATTTCAATGTTTTGTTTTGACAATATTCATAGCGCTAAAAATGCGATCGACTTCTGCACAAAATTCCTTAAATTGCCTTTAAATTGCTCCACTGATACAAGTGTAATTTTTATACAAAACTCAGTAGGGAGCATTCTCAGACGTATGAAAATCGCTACTAAAAACAAGGGAGTCTCTCTTGATATCAACCTCCTAAAATCTCAAAACAAAAAAGTTCAAAACTGAGTGAATAGAGTTGCATTTCGTTTATGCTGTGAAACGCTTGTTTCCTTTTT
>NW_023463044.1:0-15754 GCF_013731165.1 Rhagoletis pomonella | reverse complement strand
GTATTTTGACCAAAATTCTTATAGACTGCAAATGCGAATGCAAATGCCAACGACAAGCAACATCAAAGCCTAACAACAACTGAGTGCAGCGTGTGGTAATATAAAAGCAAACATGCACACTAAAAACTGCTCCGAATCACTCTGCAGCATTGCATTAGTCTGGAACTTAACCAATGCAGCAACTGCAAATACAAATGTCGAATGAATTGAATGCCTGTGGGTGTACGTTTGTCACGCCGTACGCTACGGGGCGTCAAAAAATATTGGCAACGCGTGTGCGCTGATTTCAATGCCAAAACCGAAAATTGGCTGCGCTCAAAAGGTAAACGAATTTGCAAAACGCCAATCGACATCAGCGGCAAAAAAGAAGCAGAAGCGGGTATATGAAAAATATTTGTTTTCATTCGCTTACTTGCAATATGAAGGTAAGCAGTTCATAGATTAGGTAGGCACACATAATCGAACTCACGCACATTTACATGGATATGTGCGAGATTATGCAACTTTTATATATGACATGTTAAAAGTTAAGCCTGTTGAACAAAGTCTAATTTGTAGTGCGCGATCCACTTATTCGCTAAATAGTCCGCTTCGCTAAGTCACTTTATGGCTCCGATCCAAAATGTTGACGCAGTTATTAAGGTGAGTATTTATTTCAACTTCAGACGACACACAGTTTTGTAAAACTAATTTATCAAACGCCTAGGAAAAGGGTTACTATCAACTAAGTAACTATGTTTTGAACCGGATTTTAATCCACTTCAGATGCGACGCTGTTGGCATTTCGAATTCAAATATTTTGAATGAAGCAAAAGATAATGCAAAACTCACACTTTTGCCAAGCAGCTTCTTTGCACGCTCAATCTGTCTCTATCGTGCTTTGATTTTCTTTCTTTCTTTTCTACTATTCATGTAGAAAACTTGTAAATGCAGAATGTTATTTGCCCAAAAATTGTCGTTACTTGCATTTGCATATGACAAAGTTCGAAAAATAAAATTCATAAAGAAACTTTTCCTCGAATGCGATTTTTGTTATCCTTGCAAAACTTTTTCGCAGCGGCGGCGTTTGCGCCAGATGCTGATTTTGATGTTGATGTTAGTGGCTGATGTTGATAACTACATATGTATGTACATTTGCGTATATGTAAATAAATATGTATGTAGGCTACTGCTATTTAGTGTATATAATAATGTGACTGGTGAATTTCTTTAAACTTATACACAACCTGCAATCTGAATAATTGTCGAATAAATTTGCGCGCGCAGCATAACATCTTTATAATGGGTGTATTATAGGTAAGTAACTAGTACATTGTTACTAACCTGAATTTGGTTGTCCATTACTGTTCGGCCTTGCTGATGGCGCGCCATCCCGCGCTTCCACTTCTAGTGCATAAGCTCCTTTCTTCTCTCTGTCGAATACGGTTTTGGTAAAGATCTCTCCACTTTGCAAATTAATTTCAAAAAACTCTTTGCCTTCATTGCGCGGTGAATCAACGATGTAGTAGTAGACCTATAGTGGATAAAAAAAAACAATACATTGAAAGAGGCATATTGCAAGTTCAGTGGTTATCTAAAATCTTCTTAAAATAGTAGGGTTGCATATTTCGCTAATTCTTCTTCGAATTGGTTTGTGCTTTTTTCGGTCATACATTAAATAACCGATTACCCAGTCGAAAAATTCTTAAGTTCGGGTTTTCAGTTATTGTTTTCTCATTTATAAAACAAAATGTCCGTTAACTATTTCCATGTTAGTTTTTATACCCGAGCGCACTTGTGCACAAGGGTATATTAATTTTGTTCACATAACGGTTGTTTGTAACATCCAAAACGAATCGAGATAGATATAGACAAATGTATACATAAATGATCAGGATGAAAAAAGAAATCGATTAAGCCATGTCTGTCTGTCCGTTCGTCTGTCCGTCTGTCCGTCCGTCCGTGTACACGATAACTCGAGCAAAAATTGAGATATCTCAACGAAATTTGGTATGTAGGTTTCCCTTAATCCAAGGTAGGTTGGTATTGAAAATGGGCGAAATCGGACTTTAACCACGCCCACTTCCCATATAACGGTAATTTCCAGAAATACGAAAACTGCGATACTTTAGTAACTACTGGAGATTATTCACTCAAAATTGATATTTATAATAAGTTTTAGACGAAAAATAAGAATATTATAAATTTTTGGAAAATGGGCGTAGCCACGCCCACTTATGGTTACATGTGTATATCTTGGTAACCGCTGCACCAATTTCTTCCAAACTTGGCACAGTTGTTGGCCTTGGTACAGCATCAAAAACCGCCGAAACTTTTTAAAATCGGACAATAACCACGCCCACATCCCATATAACGGTAATTTAGAGAAATACAAAATAATCGATAAATCATTAAATATTGAAGCTAATTTATTAAAAATTGATGCTTGCAACAACTCTTTACCAAGAAATACGTTTATGGTAAAATTTTGGAAAATGGGCGTGGCACCGCCCACTTATGATCACATATAAGTATATCGGTAACCGTTCTACCAATTTGTACCAAACTCGGTATGGTTATTGTACTTGCCACGTGTAAGCAAAACGTTGAAAATTACTGAAATCGGACTAAAATAACGGCCGATTCTCATATAACGGTAAATTTAAGAAATGCTTGAAACTTCAATATTTCGAAATTGAAGGACGCTAATTTACTCAAAATTGATACACCTCGGCTTACCATGTAGCGGAAGGTTTCGGAAGGGTGAAAAAACATATATTTAATACTTGCGCCGGGTATTTAATGTTCGGCTCCGCCCGAACTTAGACTTTCTTACTTGTTTTAAATAAATTTTATTTAGATTCAGGTGCTTAGGAAAAAAATGTATTTAAGTGAAAATTAAATTAAGTAAAAATTGTAAATTTTAATAAATATATATAACTTTGCCCATTTTTAAATTAGTCCGTGCACCTTCAATTACTGATCTCAAATCACGCATTTGGGTCCAATATAAAAAACAGGTGTTTAAGCGACTTATGTCACAGCACCTACCCAATTTTCTAACTTAAATACATAACCGGTGCTCAACACTGCCGCTTGACGCAAACCCCCAAAAAACTCTTACAGAGTTTTTAAGCGGCAAAGCCACAGCGTTACAAGCCGTAGGGACACAGTATGACTTACAACCATGCAGAGGTGGTAACTGATGGTTATCATTGGCCCCGACGCCTACACAAAACATTTTTGCTTGAATAAATTTTTATGTTAATAAATTCATCCTGGTCCTGCCCTCTCACTGAGTTATTTAACAGGTGTTTTCCCGAGATTTTAGTAATCAAATATCGAATATTTAAGAAATAGAAAAGTTAGCCCTGACTGAGGCACCTTGGCCTGTAATATCTGTGGAATTAGTTATATGCTTTAAACAACGATATATCAAATTAAAGGTTATTAAATTTAGTACCTCACGTTCATTTATCATTTTTCAATAAGTCTACAAGTTATTAAGATATTAAGATAAATCTTACAAAAACTATAATTTTCCCTTATGAATTTTCAATCCTTCTTTACTTCAGCAACCAAGTGATAAATACAAAAAAGTGAGACGAGATTTATTTCAAACGTTTTAATGCTTTCGGATGTTCATATAATATTAAAAGGACCATGGACTTGGTCACGCTGATTTGGTCAGTTTTGAAGATCGTGGTGAAGTCAAACATGTATTGTCAAAGTTTCAAGCATATAAGTATTTACATACATTAACATAATACAATTAGGGTGAGAAAGTCCCATTTTAAGTCCATTTATGCAGTCTTGAAAATTGGTGCGGAATGATTTCATTAGTCACCGAAGAAGCACATTTTTGCCGTTTTATGGAAGTAGGGAACGTGCAATAAGTGTTTGGATATACATACTCAAATATTTTAGTTAATTCCATTATGTGAAAAAGTGACTATAGGTAAATTCATATTAACATATCCTGGGAAATCCTTTTGATGACTCTCCAATTGGAAGATATTGCTATACATTCAGCTTGAAGGAAAAAAGTCACTCCCTTGCACACTTTTCTGTAATCCGGTTCTTTCATTTAAAGGTTATTTATACAATTGAAGAGAATTTTTTTTTTAGAAATAAACTGGAGATTCACTTAAGTTTTTCGATATAACTTTGGTACATGTTACTCGATCGGTAAGTAATAATTACCAAATTGAAGGCGAGACTTACAGCCGGTTTCACCAGCAATTTAAATTGAAAATGATTTTTTACTTTCTGTCAATTTCCATATAGAATTCAAAAAATTAAAATCATTTCTCACTTAAATTGCTTTCGTGAAATTGGCTGTTAGTGTTACGGATTTATGATAATAATATGATGAAAATCGTTCAGATTATATACAAATTATTTTAAAATAAAAAAATTTTGAACAAATTTTTTTATCATTTTCCTATATTTGCAATTTTTATATTGTATGCATAAAAATAACTAAACTAATTGGTGTTTCTAGAAGTCGTGCCTGTTCAGTGTTTCCATACTCATTTGCATAAACAAAAATTTTTCCACGATGTGTGAAAATAATGGTTTTTCTATTTGAGCTACCGAAATTGTTCCTAAATTTGCGAAAATTAACTATAGCTAATATTAAAAAAAAAAGATTAGAATATTTGGAACTAGCGACCTAAATGCACGTCAGTAATATTAATGCTGTTCTTTACATCTTTTGACAATAGGCCAGTGCAATTATCAAGAGAACAATTAAATTTTTATTGAAAACAGATAAATTTGAGATTAACGATAGGCTAAAGGGCTGCGAGAAATGATATTTAACTTTATCTTTTGCGTTAATGGGTTCATTATCTAATAATATGAACAACCTTTTTTGCTGAATCCCAAATTTTTAACAAGAATTGGTCTTATTCGACTAGTGTGCTGTGGGTCATTTGGTGGTCGATGTGCGGGCTCTTACAATTGAAATAAAATACCAATATTTTGCAGGCTTGTTGTAGACTTTATGATACAATATATTTTCACTATTACCAAGGGATTTGAGAAAAATTATATTTTCAACCCGCCCTAATTCTTTACGGTTTTGGTTTTCCACATATAATAAAATTTGTTTACCTTGACACAATTTTAATGAAAAAAAACATAATCCGTAGAGCAATTTTTTTATTACGTGCTCCAGGCGAGCATTAATTAGTGCAGACATTTAGTAAAAAGGATAAAAAACTGAAGAGATATCTAACTTCTGATGCATTTTACACGCTGAATTTTTTACATCTCCGCCTCATTTTACATACGATAAAAAGGAAATAAGCGTAAAACGGCGGTTGCTTGCTGCTGGATAACTTGCAAAGCGGATACAATAAAAAAATTTGAGCGACCGAACACACGCCTAAACCCTCTTCGGGATACTTTCTGGCGTGTCCACTGCACTCGGATGGTCGCTTATCGTATAGATTTTTTTTTGTATACATGGCATGTAATACCTTTTGACATTTATTAGCGTGAAAATGTGAGCTAGATGAGAATAAAAGCCGGAGGCAAAGGCATCATCTGCAGCTATACAGTGGCAGTGGTGTTGAAAATGCTAATTGAAATAAAGGGGCGTTGGAGAAGTTAATTCAAAGACAAAGTAAACAAAAACCGATGAACATTAAATATTTTCTAATTTTTCATTCAACTTATATTTTTCTTTAAATGGCTGTAGCGATCTCAAACATTTTATACGCGATTTTTCGGCTACCCTCCTCCCTCCACTCTCGGGAAAGGATAAACCCATTTAATACGCATCAACTAATACGAATTTTTAATTAGCTTTTCAGCCAGTGATGACGCAAAAATGTGAAATTACGAAGGTACAAAAATTTGCCAAAAACTAAAAAGGCATATGTAATTTAGAAACTTGCGAATGCTGTTAATTCGGTTCGGGGATATACTATATACATATGTAGCACTGTTTGACATTCAGCACAGCGCTTACCAGCGGGCTAATGGAGACTTGTGTTGGATGTGTGGCTTGCTGTCGCTTATCAACCGCTCTCATACTTGACTGCACCGGACGCGGCGTAAGCGCTCAACAGCGTCAAATGCACAGCTCTTTGTTACTAATACGCCCCGCAGGCCTTACATACGGTATTTGCATGCTACAGAAACTACTGCTTTGTTTTTGGATTTTCTTCTTCATTACATTTAGCTAGCGCTCCGTTTTGTTTACCTGATTGTTTGGAAATGTGCCATCCTTGTCGATGGCATTCACTTGCGTCACTTTCGTGCCAATGGGTTCACCTTCCAGCACAGTCTCCTGTTCACGTTCGGTAAACAATGGTATCTCATCGTTTACATCTTCGAGCATAATGTAAACAGTAGCCTCAGATGCCAATTGTTGGGCGCCGTTGTTCTGAAAAAAAGAAAAATATACATAAATGCAAATAAGAAAAGTGTTGTGAATATACGAAATCGACCAAATTAAACAATAAAAAGTAGTTTGATATAAGACAATAATTCATTACGTATTGTAAACCACTGTTATTAAATGAAAAATTAATTAAATCTCGAAAAACGAACCCTAGCCAGAATCAGGGAATCCGTTATCGAATGATTACTCGTTTCAAATCGAATGAAACAATTAACAGCTGTTTTCTATCCAATGCAATTTACATTGAAAAATCTGTGATCTCATAATGAAATTTCGAAACGAGTTTCAATCGATGCCGTGATTCGGGCCCAAATCTAGAGGTCAACTTAAAGTCTTGAATATAACCATTTCGTGGCTCAATTAAAAATGTGAACGGTACACAAAACATTGGCCACGTTACACGTACGGTGTGCTTGGGTAAGGTTAAACCCTAAGGCTTTTTTCATCCATTTTTTCTTCGCATTCCTATTCTGTCATCATTAACAATTGTTTGGGCTAAAACTGGGAATCTTTTATGGAAGGATTAAAAAATATAACTCGATTATCCTTAAAATTTCTAACTAGGTCAAACATCTTCCTACAGTAAAAATTTTGGCCGGAAAAGCTTCGTATTATCATCGTAAATAATACTTATTTAACTTTGCTGCAAAAAAAATGATGTTTATTAACTTCAAATAAGCATAAGTTTATCTAAATTACCATGTTCTCTTTTTTCAATCCCTTTACAATCTTTTCAAAAAATGGCTGTTCAGGATATTGTGCAAATGGTGTTGGATGTGTATTTGCAAATTTAAAGCTTGCTATCATAGTATCCGTTTGCATTTTATTGTTGTGGATTTACAAATGCACCGAAATATGCAAATGCAAGACCATATGCACAAGATCAGTAACAGCCCTTTTGTTCTTTTCTATACCATCTAGGACAATTTCAAAACAGAGTTCATCTTAGATACAAAAATGTTAATGCATCTATCGCAGTTCTGTAGAAAAGTTGTAACAACTTATACAAATTTGTAGTGATAGGAACACAATCACGTGAAATGCGGCAGATAACTTATCAATTTTACATGTTTCAATAAATTTCATTGAACTCCTGGCGAATATATAATCATAATCTTAAGACATAAATATGTATTTATTTGTTTAAGAAGTCTATGAACATGATGTTCTTATCGACCACACATATTAAAAAATTATATATTACAAAATATTGTTGACATTACTTAAATAAGATCCAAGCCGATTTCGGAAAATACTCTTTGGCATAGAGAGATCAAGGTCTAGAGAACTTGAAATCGTATTGATTTCTTGCAAAATTCTGCTAGGAACATTGAAATATATTCTGCTAAGCAATAAGAGGCAATCAACATTACCGGAAATTACATTGATAATGAAAGAAACGGAAAGGAAAATTCTTCGGCATTAAATTAATTAATTGACAACGTGAAAAATAGGATGGGATAGAGTCGGAGAAGTTTAGCGATCTTAAGGCGTGTCGGATAAACATCCGCTAGACTGACTCAATCCTGTTTATGGGGACTAGGTAATAAGGTCTCCAAATAAAGGCAGCGCACTCTAATCTTGACCGAACAAATGCAGGATATAAGACTTTGTGAGTATAGGGATTCAAAAACGCAGTACGTTGCGTCTAACAAAAGCAAGCATCGAAAATGAATTAGCTACTATGTAATTGATATGCGTAATAAAAGTAAAATCGAATCAAAAAATACTCCGAGATCCTTAACAACATTGAGAGATTCCCATCGAGTATCAGAAATACGGTATGATGTGGGTAGCGGTATAGATTGTTTAGAAAACGTAATTTGGTTAAATTTTTCAATGTTAAGAAATACGCGATTTTTAACACAGCACAAAAATAATCTGTCAAGATCAACTTGAAGTAGAAGCGCGGCATTATTTGATATAATAACGGAGTAGATTTTAAATCATCTGCGTATAAGAGATACCTAGATGTAGTAAAGCAGGACTCGATGTCATTAATAAATATTAAGAAGAACAATGGGCCCAATATACTACCTTTCGGAACTCCAGAGGTGAGCAAAAAGGTCTTCGAATAAGCGCCATCAAGAACATTAGAACTAGGTATTTATCCGTTGAAGGATGGACGAATTAAACTAAAGGTGTGAAAGTTTACGAATTAAAATCGTGTGCGAAATTCTATCGAGTGCCTTGGAAAATTCCGTGTACTTTTAATAGAGTTGTCAGTAAAACGGCGAGATTAGTTACGGTGGATCTACCTGATTGGAGCAAATTAAGCGCGGTATAGTATGAAACAGCCTATTCTTTATTATAACTTCAAAGAGCTTAGAAACTGTAGTTAGTTTAGAGATAGGATGGTAGTTACTGTCATTACACTTATACCACTTTTAAATATCGGAGTGATGGAGGTGTGCTTCCATTCCTCAATAAAAATGCCTGACGATAGCGATTGATTGGAGATACATTTCAAGGGTTCTACTAAGGAAACGCAATTCTTAAAAAAAATAGCAGACATGCCATCGTCATCTGTATGACAAGAATATTTAAGATTCTTAATGCCATCAAGAATATCTTCGTCTGTCAGAATCAGAGAGCCTACATCGAAGGAAGCATACTCCATATTGTTGGTATCACTATCCGCGATTAGCTCATCAACCTCATCAGCTGGTACAAAATTTGAGGCAAAGAAATCAGCAAAAAGGTCAGTTGCCTTATTTAAAGAGGCTGCCGTAGCATTCTTATAAAAAACGGAGGTGGGAACATTAGAGACACCCTTCATGGACTTAATGTTGTTCCAGAAACATTTCGGATTACTTTGAATGCTTATTTCAAAATTAGCAATGTAACCCTTATAGCAGGACTTATTGAGAGCATTTAACTGATCTCGGTAACTGTTATAGGAAACAAAGTATCTGTTGTCCTTACTTAGCTTAAACTTTTTAAAGAATTTATTTCTTAAGATTCTCAATACGCTTCAACTCCCTCAAGTGCCAATCAATAGAGGAGAAGGTATGATCAAGAAAGCCAAAAAATATATATTACGAATCATACTTTCACTTTATTTAAATAGAATAATTACACGGTGCTACAAAGAAAAGCCATGAAATACACCCGAAACAAAACCTAGTGTAGGTTGTAGGTATGGTCGAGTACAACATGAAAATAGGTCCCGTATAGTTCCTGAACCCTCCTCTTTTTAAAGCAAAAAACCGTTATTTTCGTACTTGATATACTTATCTATCTAACTATATTTCATCCGATTCTAAGAATCGAACAAGTTTTTAAAAGGGGATTTATAGACCTTTAAAACGATGTATAACAGTATATTGTTAGACTTAGCTTGTTGGAATTTTCATCGGTTAAATTTTAATGAGCCCCTATTTTTCTTCATTTTTTGAGCTTTGATCAGCGTTAATTTCAAAAATTTCTATGAAAATTGCCTAATATGTAATACTTATCTAAAAGAACAATTACACTGGTCTACAAGGGTTTTGCGAATAAGACGGGACCTGGTGTTTCCGAACGGATTTTTCGTGCTGAACACGAATCTGGGGTCCAAAACTTCCCATCACGTCACGTTTTCGAGAAAAAAGGGGTTGAAACCCCTAAAAACAGCGTTTTTGGCCATTTTTGAAAAATTGTAGAGCTGAACCCTGACGTGCTACAAACTTTGTATATGTCAGAAATTAAAGGCTAAATCGTGCCCTTTCGAATGAGCCCTATGCCGAATTAATCGCATGCACCCTTAGATCAGGGGGTGTATTTGTGTCTAGGAGTCCAATTTTTATATCCACCATATTCGACCCGTCATCTTAAATTTTTAAAATCTAACTGCAGATTCGTAATCAGCGACTTTTAATATAGTTAAAACCTTGGCATTATTAATTTTCTATGATCGTTTAAGATTAAATTCTTTCTGTGATCAATTTTTCCTGCACCCCTAAACACAAATACACCCCCTGCTTTAAGGGTGCACGCGATCAATTCGGCATAGGGCTCATTCGAAAGGGCACGGTTTAGCCTTTAATTTCTGATATATGCAAAATTTGTACCACGTCAGGGTTCAGCTCTATAATTTTTCGAAAATGGCCAAAAACGCTGTTTTTAGGGGTTTCAACCCCTTTTTTCTCGAAAACGTGACGTGATGGGACATTTTTGACCCCGGATTCGTGTTCAGCACGAAAAATCCGTTCAGAAACACCAGGTCCCGTCTTATTCGCAGAAAAAAAGTTGAAATTTGTAGACCAGTGTTATTTTCGAATAAACTGATCCTCAACAATGCAATTGCATAAAAATTGCCGAAGTTAAGCAATTTAAGCCAAAATACGGTCTTGAATTTATTTGTGTGTATGTATGTACCGGACGTGCAGATTTTTTGAGCAGTGTGGCTAAGGGGCTCATCAATATTTGCTCAAAATTGATATATACAATGGCTCTTAAGCAAAAAAAAAATTTTTTCATAAAATTTTAGGAAAATGGGTGTGGCACTGCCCACAACGAAAACGAAGACGACTCGAGGACAACACGGATCCAGGATCTAAAAATTTACTAAATGTGGAAAATACCTACAAATATCCTTTTTAGTTATTTTAATAAAAAGTATAGTTTTGTTATTTTTTAGTCATTTAAATAATGATTAAAATAATTTGTTAGTTTTGCCGGCTCGAGCCGAAGTGGAAAGGTCACCAAAACTATCATCAATAATTAAAATAGTTTTTAAGGATTTTTTTATTAAACTAATTATATGGTATTTGTGATCATATGAATGACATCTTCTCAGTTTCATTCAACCAAAAGCGAAAGTGATGAAACTAGAGGCAACAAAGAAACTTTACCAATTCAAAAACCTCAACTAGAGTTATTATAGATAAATACAGCGACTCAAAAAACCGCTTGTTGATTTTTTTTAATAACAATTTTTTGGTATTTTTTTTTTTGTATAAGAATATTATTTGCGTTTCAACCAAATCCGCAAAAATCAAGGATTCAAGCTATATACAACATTTAGAAAAATTCAAAAAATTTAAGGTATGGAGTTTTATTGCCCATAATATTTGAGTATAACCAACAATATAAAAATTCCCGTTAATTTTTTTAAGCTGATCCCAGATAAAACTTTATGCGCTTACGTGACATTTATAACTTTGCCAGCAAAGCGCCAGACGCAAAAGTTACGCCACATTGAACGCCAAGAAAACAGTTTTGTACTGCTTTTTTACTCGTCAAAATCAGCGTTGCCGTTTTGCTTAAATTTAAACAAAATTGATTATTTTTTCCGGTCTGTTAAAATGTTAAACTTTTCTTCGTTTTGCTAAATTTTTTGATTAAAATATTTAAAAAGGATAATATTGCTCAAAAATTCATTTCTGACTATGAGTCAATTTTCAATAAATTTTTCAATTTTATTTTAGGATCCCGTATAAAGTTCTAGGAAATGTTGCTCTACGCAACTCCCGATCCGCGGTCGTCGCATTTTCAACCTCCGAGTGTTCTTATGCCATGAAATCGTTTCTCATAAAAACCATTTGCAGTTCGAAAGCGACCTTAGGTCCCATCATTTGCTTGACAAGATCAACACGCACATTATGGATAACATGATACCAAACTCGTTTTATGCATGCATTAAAAAAAAAACTAGTGAAAGGGCAGTACATGTTGAAAACCTGAGAGAATGTGCAGGTAATAGTTTTCAAATTAAGCAACTGTTAGACTATAAAATCCTTACTTTTGACGACAAAACTGGGAGTTAGATTTACTTATTTATTTACTTGCTTATTTTTTATTTCTATAACCAATTTACCAAGCTTTGTAAGCCCAAATTAATAAAATAAGTTGCTTAATTTTTACGAGATTTGGTAAATTTCTTTAACGATTTGGGTCAACTTTATTTTTTGGCCGCGGCAACACTAGTCAAAATTGCTGAGGATTTTATATATTTAGCTTTAACTACCCGTCTCCAAAGGATACATTTTATATATTGATACATATGTTAGAATATAAATATCCAACGGAGACCGCCCATTGCTCTTCAAGAGCAATATATATCAGAGCTTATATATATCTTGCCATCTATTGCCGGAAATTTGGTAGTTCGACAGCTACGTTTTCATTTGCACGAAATCCTCGTGGCGGCAACATTATTGATATCTATACATAGTATAAATGAAAGTCGAGATTCTTTGTACGCGGTAATCTCGAAAACTACTGAACGGATTTGGACGAGATTTTCTCTAATATACTCTGTATCGACTGGAGAGGGCTCTTCTTTTACTTAGAATTTTAATATGGTTGCCACCTGTCTAACAACAATATAAGATCCGCACCGATCGTTGGATTACAAAAGAAGAGATGTAAAATGAGAGGGATTGGCCTCTAGAAAAGCACTAATATTTTTTTTAATAGGGTTGCCACCTTTTAATAAAATTACTATAATCAATCATTTGTTTTTGTTATCAATCATAATAAGCGTAGGCATCAGTTCTGTATCGTCACTGTCAAATGTTTAGCCTCTGGATGTGTAATAATGTATTACTTTTCTGAGTAGGGTTGCCACCTGTTTAAAAATTATCAGATCTTCACCGTCCGTTGGATGAAAAAACGAGATACCAATTGAAAGCGCGTGGCCTTAGCACGTACAAAAACTTAACGTTTTTTGAGTAGGGTTGCCACCTATTTAAAATTACTTTCCTCTATACATAGTATAAAGGAAAGACGATATATTTTAACCACGCTACTGAACGGATGTTTTATGGATATAATACACGAAGTACATGATGACATATGATTCTTTTCTCCAAATACGTAAATGTACATACCTATGCATACATTCAGCGCGTGGCTAAGCCCCGCGCATCCGCGATCGGGTAGTCTTAATATAAATGCAAAAATTTATCTGTTTTCTATTAAACTATTTGTTATTATGTACTTGGATATAAAATAGCCTATTTTCTAATTTTTTTAAGCGATCAAATCCGGCAAAAATACGTTCTAGAAGCCATCTTACAAATGCTTATATCAAGATATAAAAAGCCCACACAAATAATTGCCACTGATATAACTTATATCTAGCAACTAAAATGACAGCTGGACAGCAATAAATTTTGTCCTGTGGTCACGGCCAGTAAAAACGCTCTGCAACGTAAATAAATGTAATGACAAAATAATTATTAAACCGGCTGATTGTCAACGCGCGCAAAAAGATGGGAGTTGGCCATCTTTCCGCTTCGTGCTACAATCATTAAAAATATTTAGGAAATCAAAAGCTCCTCGGGATTCCGGTAAAATGAGTTTTGAATGGAGCACGATGCGTTCGCCTTTTATCGATATACGTACATTAATCCGTATGTATAGAAAAAGTGTGCATAGAAGGGTTCGCAAATTTATGCAGTGAAGTTGACTAAACTTTTGGAAAGAAATTTATATGTTTGTTTTTTCAAACTAAATAATTCAGAGAACAAATTTACCTTTTTACCAAACCAAATTTTTTCTACCGATTTTGGTAACAATTTACCAAATTGGCAACCCTGCCGACTACCAACTAAGAAAATAATACGAAGACGAATACGGAGACAAACGGAAAGACGAACACGAGGACGCATACGAAGAGGAAACCACAAATGAATATGGGAACGAACGCGAAAGGAAGATGAAGTCGAATACGAAGACAACGCCGAAGACGAGGGCCAATGTCGAACACGAATGCGAAGGCAAACACATATGCTAAGAAGAATTCGAATACAAGTGCAAAGACCAATACAATACGCATGAATACATATTAAGTTTGATACAAATTTCTGCAGAATGAAGCGAAGTAGAAATTATTTGAAAGATGTTTCACTTATGTAGTGTGTGCCAGGAGCACTCCCTCTTTTGAATTGCACTGTACAACAGGCAAAAGTTATCCCACTGGGTTTCTCAGCGATTTCTACATCTCTTGGGTATGCAGAATCCGAATCTGAAGTAAAATTTTTCGAGTGACCTTAGGTTTTTTCTACAGTAAGTGGTTTGTCCAAACAAAAAACATTTTGAAAAATCATAAAACAAGGTTTTAGTATAATTTCTCTTGAACGTTCCAAGAGAATGGCTAGTTTTTAATAGTTTGATAAATATTTTAGTAAGTGAACTAATGTTAGTACATAACGGTATACGCGACAAATATGACTGCAAATAATAAAGAAGGTTAAAACTTTTCAAAAACTTACAAATAGCGACCGCTGTGGTCTAGTGGTTAAGAGTGCGTGCTAACATTCCGCAGGGCCTATGTTCAAGCTCAGTTTCCGACCAACATCAAAAAATAAAATAAACAAAAAAGTTTTTGTTCTAATAGCAGTTGCCCTTCGGCAGGCGATAGCAAAACCTCCCAGTGTATTTCTGCCACGAAAAATAGCGTCTCATAAAAATGCAATCAGAGTCTGCGTGAAACTGTAGGTCCCTCCCCTTTGTGAGACAACATCAAGGCGCACGCCACGAATCGGAGTGGAAGCTCGGCCAAGCACTAACATATTGTGTGCAGATCGAAAAAGTATCTTTGGCGTGTGTGCCTAGCTTATCTACAATTTCTAGCTACTGTTTTAATACTAAGTTAAAAACCTAAGGACATTTGTAACCGACTTCACACAAGGGAGAAGGCTATCAGTTCGTCGAAATATTTTTTTTTTATGTATGTTGCCGCATAACTTTGGACCACGTTTCGATTATTCGTTTTTCATCAGAAAGGTGGTATCTCAAGGGTGGTCCCATACTAATTTTGTTTAGATCCCATAATTGGATCGTTAAGAAATTAACGATAATCTTAAATTTTTATATGAGAATTTAAGTCGGTTTTTTTTTTGCTTAAAAATTACTTTTTTCCTTTTCAGGAACTCTAAAGCTATTGAAAAGCTACGCAGAACAATTTCTTATTAGCCTTTTTGCCACATGTCGTATGCTGCGTGAGTCAGGCATAAACAATTTTTAAATCAATTCTTTTTTTGCCATAATATCTAGAACTTTTTGTTTCCTTTTCAAGAACTCTAAATAGAACTATTGATAAGCTACTCAGAACAGCTTTTCTTTTCTTTTTGCATCATATCATATGCCAACTTCACAGACATTATTAAGATGTATGTATCTGGTGGCGATGTGAAAATTTCAGTTTGTGTGGGTGGTGCCCCCCTTAGTTAATGCCTAATTGATTGTAAATGTGGCTGTATAAAACTTCAGTACATTATTGGAAGGGCGACTCTCTGTAATTTGATAATATATGAGGCATTATATTTTAAGTCGGATGAATTTCGTAAAAAAATTATGTCATATCTCCGATTTGCTTCAAGTTTTTTTTACAGGTTCTCTACACGAAATAAGCACGTATTTTTATACCCG
>NW_023463043.1:0-15757 GCF_013731165.1 Rhagoletis pomonella | reverse complement strand
TGTGCACATGACAATTAAAGTAAAAAGGGCGACGTGCTTATGCTACAGTTTAACCCCAGATTTAACAACAAAATACGCTACACAATCGGCTAAAAGCCATGTGTAAGAATTGTTCTAACGAAAAAAATGATAATGCGAGCAGGAATGTTCACAACCATGAACGAGGCTATATCGAAATCTACTAAAAGTTGTACTAATGTCACGGGTAGCCCCAATTCAGTACTACATCACGCCACCAAGGTTATTACCGTGGTAACTTTCGAAGAAGTTATCAAGATAACAACTATAGGATTAATCAAGGTCCCGCGTTTCATAGCAATCCTGTGCGTTGTAACAAAATAACAATTTCTAAAGACAAAATAGGAATTTTGGAAATCAATCGAGAGCGACTAATCGCAATAATACCCGCAATGTCCGTAATTGCAACCAACAGGAAAACCAGCAAATTCCACTTAAACAGTAAATAGTGCTAAGAAAAAAGTATGTGAGTTTAACTTACACCTAAATAGTTATCAAACTTCCAGGACAACTCTAAATAATTAATTTTTAACTCTCTTGATAGATACAGGAGCAGATATATCAATTATCAAAATTTAAAAGGCATTGGTCAAGGTATAACAAGCACTCTCGGAACAGTTAAAGCAGATTTAAGGGGTGATGATCTATTAATCCCATGTGATGGAATTCTAGGTCTAGATTTCATACAGAAATATAATTGCATTTTAGATTACCAAAGAGATAAAGATCGGCTAATATTGCGACCCTCCGATTTCCCAGATAATATAGTAATACAAATGACAAATAAACCAACCAATAAACCAACAAAGTAATAACACAGAACTATTCATCCCTCATCAAAAATTAACCGAAGGCATTTTTATAGCCAATACCATAGTTTACTATCACATCAAACTTTTGTCAGAATTATAAATACAACAGGTAAAAACGCAATATTCAGAATTACGATATAAATACTGAAAATTTAAACCACTACATAATAGTTAAAAACACGCCTAAAAAAGAAGGTAGAAGATTAAATAAAAATTTCCCGCTATTTGCTAGCCAACAATTAAATACATTATGTGAAGAATATATCGACATATTTGCACTAGAATCAGAACCTGTAACTACGAATAATTTTTACAAACTGTTTAGGCCCATACCTAAATATGCTGCACCACCCTAATGTGCGTTAAATAATTTTGTATCTGAGTGCACACACACATATATAAGATACGGCTAACATTCCAGCCGTTAACAATATGCCCCACCGTACGGTAACTGAGTTGAGGGGAAACTCAACGAAGGTTACTGTTCGGCGGGCTCAAACCCTTGTTCGTTTATTGGCACTCCATCACTTCCTAGAAGACCAGCAGAGCGACTGCCAGCCACCACACCACGTCAGCAAGGTAATTTCATCAAGCTATTTATAGTTAAATTCACCCTGTTTTATTAAACATTTTTTCTTAACAAATAAAGCAAACATTTGTTATTATTGTTAACCATTAAATACTAATACGCTGTTGTTTTTTTTTCACTTATTTTCTTTACGTGCGAGCGCCTTAACAACTCCAAGACGCCGGCGCGCAAATATTGGTCCTTCTCAACCGAGAAATTGACCTCCGAGTACTCCACAGCGCCAAAAAATACAGTCCACACATTATCACAAATTGCAACAGGATCATCTGCCAGTTGAAGGCTTTTTTATTATTGATACACCGCAAAAGGACATAGGATACACTGCCACTTGATCGCTACATTTGCCACAGCAGCAACAGTTCCAGCAACTTATTTTATCGCAAAAGCAGCACTTCCATTTGCAAAGGTACGTGGTTTTGATTTCACACCTCAGTGCACTTTCAAATATTATTTATAAAATCCAGTGTCAAACAAAAATATAGCGAGTGAATTTGTAAGATTACCCTTTTTCTTTAGATTTTAGATTTAATTTGCTTTGAACTTCATAAAAAATTTGCAAACCGTTCGCTTTTTTTTTTTGTTTTCCACACTCGCTATTAAGATACACCGAAGATACCGCCATTTTGAAGTGATCAGGTGTTGTTGTTGTTGCAAGGTGATTTATTTAAAGCGAAGCACTTGCTTAATATAAGTTTTTCGGTGCAGAATTTTAAGTTCATATCACTTTCACCTAGAATTTGATATTTTATTATAACTCCTTTTGTGTCACTGATCTATAAGTTTTTTTCAGCCTTGTGCTATTAAGATTTCACTTGGGACGTGGTTGATGGGGTAAAGTTACTTGTTTTAATCAAAGCACTTGTTTAATAAAAGTTTTTCTCGGTGCACATTTTTTAGTTCGTATCATCTCACGTCGAGTTGTTATTTTTTATTAAAACTTTTTCCTATCACTGGTTTAATAACCTTTTCTCAGCTTTGTGCTATAAAATTACACTTGTAACGTTGTTGTTGCGGTTAAGTTAACCTTTCAATATAGGCACTTATACAGCAGATTTTTCAGCGTACAATTTTAAATTACTATCATTTTCACCTGTTGACTTTGGTAATTAATTATAACTCCACCTTAGTGTCACTGGTTAGAGATTGGGTTAGTTAGTGCCTTAAACACTTCACTTCACTTTTTTTGGGGTATCAAGTATTTGATTGCGCATGTAAACATAACACACATAATATATTGTATTGTGGAGAAGGACGGGTTCTTTTTCCCCTCTTTTTGTTCACAACATTCACTTTCGCGACAAAATTCACTTCTGGCAGACGCGACCGACTAGAATACACTGGTCTACAAGGGTTTTGCGAATAAGACGGGACCTGGTGTTTCCGAACGGATTTTTCGTGCTGAACACGAATCTGGTCCAAAACTTCCCATCACGTCACGTTTTCGAGAAAAAAAGGGGTTGAAACCCCTAAAAACAGCGTTTTTGGACATTTTCGAAAAATTGTAGAGCCGAACCCTAACGTGCTACAAACTTTGCATATGTCAGAAATTAAAGGTAAAATTGTGCCCTTTCGAATGAGCCTTATGCCAAGTTGATCGCATGTGCCCTTGGAGCAGGGGGTGTATTTGTGTCTAGGGGTGCAGGAAAAAACAGCGTTTTTGGCCATTTTTGAAAAATTGTAGAGCTGAACCCTGACGTGCTACAAACTTTGTATATGTCAGAAATTAAAGGCTAAATCGTGCCCTTTCGAATGAGCCCTATGCCGAATTAATCGCATGCACCCTTAGATCAGGGGGTGTATTTGTGTCTAGGAGTGAAATTTTTATATCCACCATATTCGACCCGTCATCTTAAATTTTTAAAATCTAACTGCAGATTCGTAATCAGCGACTTTTAATATAGTTAAAACCTTGGCATTATTAATTTTCTATGATCGTTTAAGATTAAATTCTTTCTGTGATCAATTTTTCCTGCACCCCTAAACACAAATACACCCCCTGCTTTAAGGGTGCACGCGATCAATTCGGCATAGGGCTCATTCGAAAGGGCACGGTTTAGCCTTTAATTTCTGATATATGCAAAATTTTTACCACGTCAGGGTTCAGCTCTATAATTTTTCGAAAATGGCCAAAAACGCTGTTTTTAGGGGTTTCAACCCCTTTTTTCTCGAAAACGTGACGTGATGGGACATTTTTGACCCCGGATTCGTGTTCAGCACGAAAAATCCGTTCAGAAACACCAGGTCCCGTCTTATTCGCAGAAAAAAAGTTGAAATTTGTAGACCAGTGATATTATATACAGTACATATATATATATATATATATATAGAGTTGGGTAGCAAGTAATTTACCATACGGAAACACAACTTAATGAACACGCGGATGCGTGCTCGAAAAAATTAAAGTTGGGGGCCGCCCCGCGGCCAAATGAATACAAAATATTACCTAAAGCTATCGCTTAGTATCTAAACGGCCCGAATTAATTGATTCGTTGCTGACGCTGCGCTTCCCACGATTTGCATTTTGGTTGCATAAAACCGATTGGTATCGCTCACGTTGCAGGTCAATTACCTGCACTGGCTATGCGCGTGTTTGGCGAGGTGCGGCGTCAGCACATTCACATTAGTAAGTAGGTTGGCCCCCTAGGTTACCCCCCCTTTAAACATCTGCGTCCCGCAGATGAATCGATTTTTGAAGATGATCTTTGGTGTGCGTCGTTGGCTGATCCTGATCTGTTGTTTGGTTTAGCCTAGGAAAGTTGATTGTAATCGTAAGTTTTTTCCAGATGATGTAGCACACGGCTGCCAGGATTGTCAAGGCAATAGCGTCACAAATTAAGGAGAAGTGAAAATTATTGCCAAGTTGCTTTAGATGGTGAATATTTTCTATGCTGAGCCCGTGGATGTACTCCAGATTTAAATTCAGTCCATGACTTGTAACGTTAACCAAAGCGGGTGGCAAAGCCTGCACTGTGAGTAGTGATTTGTTGGCGAACGTCTGATTTCCCACCATGACCGTTTCATTATTTAGTAAAATAACGTATGTTCCGTTGAGGACCGCGGAGTAGTTCCTCCCCTTCAATGGTCCTTGAAAGTTTGTAGTAAATATTGTTGCATCGGCGATCATTTCAACAATTACGTTGTTGTCTGGTTCAAAGTGGCATTTAGCATCGCCGCCCTTCACTAATCTAGCCAGGCATCCGTCTTCAGGAAGTTTCGTTAAAGATTTGGGTGAGCAGATTGTTGTATTGCTAATCGAAGGACAATCCTCGTTCAGTCCGAACGTTTCTTCTTCGTTTACCAGCATCTTCTTGTAATTAAGTTCAACGTGTTGTCCTCTTATGATGACGGCTCGTGTTGTTAAAAGTCGGTAGCCATCTGGTTTGACTTTTGGTATTGATAGTACGTATAAAATGATACTACCGTTTGAATACACGGAAGCCGATCCGTATTCTATAGCTTCGATGGTATTTTGATATGGCAACGAATCTTCTTCTATTAAAAGTCTTTGTACCTCGTCTCGATCAAGTAAGTTTGTGTTTATGATACCAGATTTTGCCATTTGGCACGCCTGCACGATCTCTGATACCTGTTCCTTCAGGATTAGAACTTTGCTCAAGTCCAGAAGCTCCAAATTCTCTTCGCTAATATTTTTGTTTATGGCGTTGATGTGTAGCATCATTTCATTTGCTTTCTCAATCGCCTCACGGGTAACGTTGAAGAGCTTTTCATTGACGCGGTACTGGTGGTTATTGTTTACTACGACATCGTTCATGCTACGGAGGATGTAATCCTAATCTGCTGCATCTGGAGACCCGGCGATCCACTTCCATGCAGATCCAATCCAGTCAATGGAACGTCTTCTTCGTGACTTACTTATTTGCAGCTCGTCAAGTCGCAGCTTAGTTTGGTTTAGGTGGAATTGCAGCACAGTACGCACAGCTTCACTTCTGATATCGTGCTGTGTTGACTCGATCAATTTCTCCAATGCCATATTGAAGTAGTTAAGGCCGACCATATGGACCAAACTGAAGTGTCCGTTCAGAATCCAACCACGCCCATGTTCAATAGTGACCAGCGCGGAGTCGTAATTGTAAATATTAAGGCCGCAAACGCCAGATATTAAAAGTAAACTGTCTTACCATCATGATTGGGGAAAAAAGCAAAAATGAGAATTTCTTAAATTAGCATTAGCCTGTTTCGATTAGCTTATTTCTCTCTTTTTATATTTTTTTCGAACTTTCCTATTTTTTTCTTTCTAACTTTTATATATTTTTTTATCTTCTGGGACGGAGGAAAAAAAACATTTTAATAAGTACAAGTAATTAAATGGTTGCATATTATCCTTTTCTTAAATAGTAAAGGTTAGTGGACATATTTTAAAATTATCCTTAATTAGTTGAGAAGATAGGTAGAGGTTTTTTTTTTAACTTATTTATCAAAAGATAATGAGCAATATCTAAAAATTATTCGATAATCAAGAAAAAGAAAAAAAAATACAATTAATTATTTTTTTCTTTTTTTGTTAGCAATATTTTTCGAAATTACGCCACAATTGAATTTTTGTTTTCCGTTGTGCATCGGTATATTCTTATATGCTACTACCGTCCCCGATTCTCTAAACCACGTAAATGGAAAATCCACAGGAACCAAGAATGTTAATAGAAAAAACATTTTTGTTACAGATTTTGAGCAGTTTTGTATCTCTATTTCAAGTATGCCGTTACGAGTTACTTCCTTAGGGTCCTGTGGCTTTACCAAACCTGCGGTGGAGAAGTTGGTATCAAAAAAGAAATTTAGTGTTAATTTTTTCCATTTTTTTTTTGTCAGCAATATTTGCCTCTTTTTAAGCGTTATTGTGTGTGATTGCTAAGTGATTGTCATGGGCAGCTTTTGCCTCATTAAATTAGCCGTTAGTGTTCATTTTTTTTGTTTTTTTTTTTATTTTTTTTTGTCGGCAATATTTGCTTCTTTTTGTAAGCGTTATTATGTCTTGGCTAAGTGATTTGTTATGGGCATCTTTTGCCTCTTTTTTAGTTAGCCGTTAATGCTTTGTGTTTCGTCTGTGCTATAATAGTTTTTATTATTTTGTCTTCCGACATTTGGAAAAATCTTTTTTTGTATTTTGCCTTTCCCGCCGTGCGCTTGATTTAATTAGTTGTTTGCTCCTGTTTTTGTTTGTTTTATATATATATATATATATATATATATATATATATATTTTTTTTTTTTTGTTTTACTAGGAAGTAGTTTTAATTTGTGTCTTATGGATCTTCCTACCAGTGTCTGTAACCAAGGTCACCCTATTATCCTTACCAACAATTTCCTTTTTGTAAAGTGCTTTCTGCTTCGCCTTTATCTGTTTATCCCTAACGTAAACCTCATCTCCTGGCCTAAACTTCTTAGGTCTTTTCCGTTTCTTATTCAACCGGAGATTTCTTAGCTCCTGGTTGCTCTTGATTTGTTCCCTGATTTCTTTGTGAACCTTGTTTTTGAAGTCGGTCAGTCCTTGGTAGTTAATTCTTTCAGTTCTATTGAAAAATATGTCACTGGGCTTCCTTTTCGTTACAGAATGTATTGTTGTGTTGTAACGATCGACTGCAATATACGCGAATTCTTTAGGTCTAACGTTATTAATTTCTTTCTGAATCCATCGATAGATCTCAATAATGGTAGAGTGGAATTTTTCAACCTAACCGTTTACCTCACTTCTTTGAACTGGAGTCTGATATAGTTCAATCCCCAGACCTGTTATATAGTTACATACCAAAGGAGTCATGAATCCCCTCTCGTTATCGGTTACTATCATTTTAGGAGTTGTAAAGTAATGGACTAGTTTAGCTAGCTTGGCGCGAATAGTGACGGATGCTCGGTTTTTTATGTGGGAAAGTTTTGCAAATTTGGAAAATTTATCTATGCAGGATACAAATTTTTCTCCTTGAATTTCGAAGATGTCCATGTGCACAATCTCGCATGGGTATTTTGGCACTGGAGTGTCTTTTATCGGCGGTACTGCAGGATGCCTATCATATTTGTTTGCGAGGCAGGTTTCACAAATGGTGGTGAATTTTCTTATCTGGCTCGCCATCTTGGGAAAATAGTATTTTTCTAGGATTTGCTCTTTATTTTCCCTCGAGTTCCTATGAGCCCTCTTATGTTCGTCCTCTATTATCCTACAAATTCTATCTTCGTTGGCAACATCTTCGACCACCCTCTGCGTTATCCTGATTTTGTATAAAAGAAAATGTTCCAGATACACTTCTTGCAGAAGCTGTAAATGATTCTCTGGAATTTTTACTCCGTTTATAAGTGATGGGTTTAAACGTTCTTTTCAGGCCTCGGTTAAGTTGGTTTTTTTAATGATAGCTAAGCTGACATAGTGACGAGTGAAACCTGGATGTGGATTTTCCACGCAAATCATTGCATTCCCTTCCGTAAAAATAATTTGGTTTCGAAAAACGTTTAAAGGACTTTCTACATGTGGAATAAGGTCTGACGCATCCCGGTCCGCACTGTGAACTGTCCCCTCTTCGCTTCTATCTTCTGCTGATAAATCGTCATGCCCCAACGATGCTGTTAAATGGTTTGCCTGGCATGGAATTCTCAAAAGTGCGTCTGCCACAACATTTGAGCCAGGAGTGTAAATCAATTCGTGGTTATACTCTTTTATTCTCGCCTTCCACCTCTTCAACTTTGCGTTGTAGTTCCTACTTCCCAACGCAAACGTGAGAGGCTGGTGATCAGTGAAAATTCTAATTTTTTTCGCCCCATATAGGTAAGATCTCAAATCATCTAGATCCCAAACTATTGCCAACATTTCTTTCTCATTTGTGGCATAGTTTTCCTCCGTTCTAGTTAAGGATCTTGAAATGTAGGCGATGGGCCGGTCTTTTCCTGGTTCTCCTTGAGACAGCACCCCACCAATGGCATAGTTTGAAGCGTCGGTGGTAAGGTTAAATGGTTTTTCGAAATCTGGGAAATCAAGAATATCTGAGTAAACTAGTATTTTTTTAAATTAACGAAAGCTTGAAGGGCTTCACGGTTCAGATTAATGCGTATTCTTCTCGATTGGTTGGCCTTAACTTGCGCGTTTTCCCCCCGCGTGAGATTGGTTAACGGTTTTGCAACTTTCGCGTAGTCTCGAATGAACTTTCGGTAATACGACGTCATTCCCAAAAAACTTTTCAGTTATTTTAATGTTTCTGGGGCCGAAAGGTTCTCTATAGCCTGGACCTTCGAAGGATCCGGTTTCATCCCATCAGACGTGATCACATAACCCAGAAATTCTACCTCTGTTCTCATAAATTTAGTTTTTTCCAGATTCACTCTCAAATTAGCGTCTGCGAGCCTTTCGAATACTATTTCTAAGTTTTTTAAATGCTCATCAGTATTTTTCCCAAAGACAATAATATCATTAATATACCCATAGCATATCCTCCCAATATATTCTTTAAGGATGTCATCAATCATGCGTTGGAATATAGCCGGCGCATTTTTCAATCCAAAAGGTAGTCTCAGAAATTCATATTTTCCATTCATAGTTGAAAACGCGGTTTTGGGTATATCTGAATCGTTCATCGCAATTTGATGAAAGCCTGAGGTAAGATCAATCGTCGTGAAATATTTAGCGTTCCCTAGACTGGCCAGTGTTGCGTTAATATCTGGAATAGGATAAGCGTCTGACACGGTAACCGCATTCAAACGTTTGAAATCTACAACCATTCTATACTGCTTTTCACCGGACGGCTTAGGTTTTTTTTCGGAACTACCCAAATGGGAGAATTATACGGACTTTTAGATGGCCGTATGATGCCTTCCTCGAGCAATTCGGTTACCTGCTTCTCTACCTCTTCCTTCATGTTGGCGGGATATGGATAACTTTTTGTGTATATGGGCTCATCTGAAGTGGTGTTTATCTCAGCCCGAACTGAGGTTTTGATGTTTGTTTTTATATTCAGTGGCCCGAACAAGTGGGAGTACTTTTCTACAAGAGACTTTAAAATAGGAACTACTGTCTTAGGAATTTCAGATGCTTCAGAAAAATTAATGCTTCCAACTGTTTTGTTTCTCAGTGGAATTTTAATGTAAGGCTCGATTGTGAGAATGGCGTTTTTTCCTATCTATCACCGCACCGAGTGCCTTTATCGTATCATCCCCTATAATGCCGTCAAAAGATTGAAGTCCTGGTAATGTGTAAAAAGTTGTCCCGGTGTCGTTCCCTACATTATGGAAAAATTTTCCACAAATTTTCCTGTTTATTACTATTGGTCCTGCCACTGTCTGCACTGAGAAAGGTGGATCGACTGGTATTGAACGAGCAGCTAGAGTAGGCTTTATGAAATTTTTATTTGCCCCCGTATCTATAAGGAAGTTTAAGGTAGTACTGCTGTTGGTCAGGCACGTCAGGTAAGGTATGCTTGAATATGAGGCACTACTCCTCATATGAAATAAGCTGGTGGCCCGGTCGTCAAAAAATTTACCTGCTGTGAATCGTCCTCTGTACGTTCACAGTAATTTGAAGAATCATGTCCTTCTTCAGGACTAATGGCTTCTATATTATACAATTTTTGTTGTTTTGGGAAGGCACCTTTTAATGATGTAGGTCCCCTCTTAAAAGCATTTGTGCCTGAGGGTCGATTCCTATACAGTATATTTTGCTTAGCTGCACATCCCTCTTTGCACGAAAAACTTGTGCACCTAACCGAAAAAGGCAGTTAAGCGAATTTTCTTTACTACTTCAATGAGGAAGGTATCCGAATCCCTATGAAACCAAATAACGGAGAAGCACTTATCACGTAGAAAATAATGCAAGCGAAAATTTTTTTCGAATGGTATCTTATTATCTATATAACTAGAAAAATTTATAGCCATTTCCGTTCTGCGATATGAGTAAAATAAATAAAAGCTTGTAAAATTAGGTAATTGTAGGCCAGTGCAGGTAAACGTAATACTTTCTTTGATAATTGATACTAGTTGCACCATTTTTAAGGCAGTTATCGCCAATGTGCAGGTATGTTGAATGCATCTATCGGAGCAGTTTCCTTATAAATGTTAAAAATAATGTCTCAGATGCGCATTTTGGGGTAGGTATCTTAAATGTGCACTTAAGCATAAGGGCAGCAAAGCAAAATATACTGTAGTTAACCTGCCTCGTTTGGACACTACCGTCAACCTCCGTTTTCTCGACGGGTTTAGGGGCAGTTGGTATGGCTGGAGCTGATGAACTCGTTCCTTGGTTGACCTGGAGCCTGTTGTAAGGGGTCCTCTTATATTCCGAATTGTGATTCCTGTTCACCCAGTTATAACTCGAGCGTGCGCGTGGCGGTAGCGGTGGCATCTGTGTTGATAAAATATTCGTTGGGACAACGACTCTGTTCATTGAGCCTGTGTGAACTATCGTATTCCGCAACGTTAAATTCCGAATGTCCAGGCAAGCTGAGTAAGCTTCTGGCAATGTTTTTGGTTTTTGTACGATGAGCATGCGGGACAACTCAGGACTCAAACCCCGGATGAATACATCTAGAGCTCTGTTTCGATATGTTTCCACAAGGACTGATACTGTCTCTTGTGAGTAATCGTCACACTTAATTTTGTTTACAATAAGCGACAGTTGGTGGTTAACAGTTGCGTAGAAACCGTCCATCAATCCTGCCCAGATTTTGGTCCAGAATTGCGCTATTAGACTCAATCCTTCCTAGCCTAGATTCCAGAGCGACACCGTTGCTTTCGATACCACTAAGTCGTACCTCAAGCCTCCTAATCTGCTCGAGAAGAGCATTAACACCCCCATTGAGCTCATTAGCTTTGGTTGTTAAGGCGTCCATTTCAATACAATAGTAAATTTTTCCTTTAATTAATTAGGCACGGGATACGCACTAACTATTTTTATAGCACAGTACGATAATGCAATCAATTTTTTCCTATTTGGCACACAGTGGCTCTTTAAATTTATATTTATTTTATATGCGTTTTTTTTTGTTTGGTATTATTTTTCTTCTTTTTTGTTGTTGCTTGAGGTTACCGCTCTTTTCTTACACTTTGAGAGTTTCCTGCAAAAGAACAAGAAAAGAGCCGTAAATAGGTTTGTGAAACTTTTACCGTGTTCTGATGTGAACGGCGACATGTACCAGGTTGGCGTTTCAGAGTACATTAGTCTTTAAATGCTTTTAGTTCTGGTCAAGGAAGGGCTGTGTAATCCGTTTTAGTCGTCAACAATCAGATTGAAGGCAACCTACTAAGGCACAGCTTGCTCCACAACATAATCTTGGACCTATCGCAATCTCCAGTGTGTTCTGATGTGTACGCTGGAAGTGCCATCGAAATCAAGGAGTGGCTGCCGTGTTTTTATGCGAACGACAACGTGCACCCAAAACGGGCGTACCTAGACTAAGACTGGTGGCTATTGCAGGATCACAAAATATGTTAACCAATTGGCTTTGTGATGGTGGATACCGGCCTAGGAGTATAGGGACGCGAATCCGCCTAGCCAACAAGATTGCGCAAGGATATCCAGTTCTGTGACTGTGGAGGCGTCAAAGGTTTTCACTTTCTCATTCTTTTGATATCGTTAAAATTTATGTGTCGAAGATTTCACTTCCTTTCATTCTTTTGTTATAATATTTGATTTAAGTATGTACCTGAGGGTCTTCGGGGTCACAGGACATTTTACACTATTGTTATTCCTGTATCAGCCAACAATGACTGACAGGAGAGGACGTAGTAACTTATAGTCTAAGCCTGAGGTTCATCGGGGTCACAGGACTTAGCAGTGTTGAATTAATTAACTTATTGCACTTATGAGCCTATTTGTCAGCTTTATTTTTATTATTTAAGTTGTTTGACCTCTTCTAGGAAGAGGAGCTTTTATACTCTGGAGTGCCCCCCTGGGGATCGAACAGCTAAGCTAATATTATAAACCGGAAGGTCCTGCTGGACCGCGGTTTCGACATATTTTGTTATGTGGATGTACAAGCCTTTTGTTATAATTTTAATTTTTTATATCACTTTTGCACTAACACTTTATCACATCACTTTCCATCACCTACAGCAATCATTCTTAAAGGATTCCCACAATTAAGGGGATCCTTCCCGAAGGAGTCCCACGGTTAAGCTGGCTCCTCACAAGGATGCGTGCTCGAAAAAATTAAAGTTTCCCTAAGGATAGAAATGAAAAGCAAGATTAGCAGTACAAGTGTATATTTACCATTGAGCTCCCAAATAATAATGAATACAAAATATTACCTAAAGCTATTGCTAAGTATCTAAACGGCCCGAATTAATTGATTAGTTGCTGACGCTGCGCTTCCCACGATTTGCATTTTGGTTGCATAAAACCGATTGGTATCGCTTACGTTGCAGGTCAATTACCTGCACTGGCTATGCGCGTGTTTGGCGAAGTGCGGCGTCAGCACATTCACATTAGTAAGTAGGTTGGCCCCCTTGTTAACTTACATATACATATATATAACTCGTCCTGGCTGAAATAAAATAAAATAAATTATTAATAACGCCGTCAAGAGAAAACTAAATCCTCAATTAATCTGGTGTGGTTTTTTATACTGGTGTGGCTATTCAGGTGTCGACATTGCTCACGTCGATTGTAATTCTAATTAAATAAATTAAATCTGCGATCAGATTTATTCGCAATTTTCTTTCGAAAAAAAAAAACAAAAAAAAACTCATTGTTCAAATTTAACGAACCTTAAAAGGAAAAATGGATGCTTTTATTCGCCAAGCAGATGCAGTAGCAGAGTTCGAATTTGACTACAGCTCCATGCAGCCATCAGAACACACAAAGCACTCCTTAGCTTTTCAAAAGGAGGAATTGAAGGCGCTATGGGAAAAGGTGAAGGGGTCCTATGATGAACTCTGCGCTTCAACAGAGCTCGATAGTAAAGACCTAACTTCAATAAAAAAGAAGTACAAAAGCACATACTTTAGTTTTTTTGCGGTGCCAAGCAGCAATGGCTGAACTTTCAGAGCAACTTGCAGACTGAAAAAGAAAGTGAGTATATGTCTGGTCGCGAGCTCAATATTCATCTGCCTCCGTGTGACACGGGTATATTTAAAGGGGATTACCTTTCATGGCCGTCATTTAGGGATATGTTTACGTCCATTTCAGACCCTGGAGACAGTAAAAGGCATTAGGGAGAGCAAGCCAAATAAAGCCCCTAAGCCACAAAACATACATCAGTCTTCAGAATGTACTCCAAAAAGGCTTGGCGCCTTCCAAGCCAGCGTGGAAAAACCCACATGCAAAATGTGCCATAGTCATGAGCACAGGCTAAAAAGGTGTGACAAATTTCACGATTTAACACCACTAAAGCGGCTCGAATTTATTAAGAGCATCCACAGTTGCTTGAATTGCTTGTCAGACGGACATACGGTCACTAAATGTACCAGTCCGTTTAATTGCAGTACGTGTCATTCAAGACATCATACGTTGCTGCATATGCAAGCAACTCAGCCAAAAGCAACAGCTCTTAGTGCAGCTCCAAGCCCGTCCGACGATATAGCCTCTACTTCTGAGCAAGCAAAACGGTGGGAAGCTGCAAAAAAGAATAAAGCAGGTAATAAGGTTAATTCATGTCATGCAAACTCAAATAAAGGAGTACTATTAGGAACGCCACGGGTCAACATTCATCATAATGGTGTAAATTATTCAGCGAGAGCGCTCATTGATTCTGGTTCTGAGTGTTCTTTCATAACCGAAAGACTCAAACGAAGAATCAACCTGCCATCGAAACCCTTGCATGCCCAAGTCTCGGGCATCAATAATTCAATATCTGCGCAGGTAAAATAAGCGTGTGCTATTCATTTGAGATCTCCTACGGATCCGTTAATCAATATAAACACAACCGTATTAGTTTTGCAATAATTGGACAGGTAATTTACCGACTTGCCAAGTAAGCGCAATGACGCGGCAAGCATTCCCAGACTTGATTTTGGCGGACAAGAGATTCTTCATCGACGAGCCCGTTGACCTCGTCTTACGTGGAGACGTCTACCCCAAATAATTTTAAGCGGGTTAAAGAAGAACATCCTAAATACACTTCTCGCCCAAGAAACCGTGTTCGGTTGGATACTGAACTTGAATCCAACCAATAAAATAGTATGATTTTTTAACGAAGTTACTGTGGATAAACAGTTAACGGCCTTCTGGGAGCTAGAAGATATCCCCAAGAAAAGAAGTATGAATGCCGATGACATATATTGCGAAAGGCTTTTCAAAGCAACGACAAAGCGAAATGATGATGTGAAGTACATTGTCTCCTTACCCTTCAGGCAAGATTTTCCAAATAATGTTTGTCTAGGACCATCACTAAAAAGCGCTTGCTCTCAGTTCTACCGGAACGAGATGCGACTAGCAAAAAAACCTGTTCTTCAAACAGAGTACAACCGGGTTTTATGTGAATATGAAACATTGGGCCACATGTCAAAGATTTCAACTACCGTATCACCAGAGTCAACCGACTGTTATTTCCTACCACATCATGCTGTGTTAAAGGAGGAGAGTACCACAACAAAGGTCAGAGTGGTATTTAATGCATCATTCCCAACCGCCAACGGAATGAGTTTAAATGACGTCCTCCTTCCAGGTCCTGTATTTCAGGCCGATTTAACTATCCTCATACTCCGTTGGAGACTGTTCCAATACGTCTTCAACAGCGATATAGAGAAAATGTATCGGCAAATATTTGCAAATGAGAATCAAACGAAATATCAGCGCATAGTTTTTCGCACCTGCCCAAGAAAACCAATTAGCTTATACGAATTAAAACGGTGACTTTTGGCATCAAGTGTGCTCCTTATCTTGCGATAAGGACATTGCACCAACTAGCTGATGAGGTTGAGAGCTCGTTTCCCATCGCATCCGAAATTTTGCGAAAGTGTACGTACGTGGACGACGTACTTGCTGGAGGACACAGCATCGAAGCAGCGATTAAAGTTCGAGAAGAAATACTACAGGTACTGGATTCAGAAGGGGTTCCCATTAAGAAAGTTGACTTCGAACTCCAGTAAAATACTTGAAGGTATACCGAAATATCATTTACTCACCGAAGATTTTCTAGAGTTTGAAGATTCTAGTGCGGTAAAAGCACTTGGCATCAGATGGAATGCCAAATCTGACTACTTCTATTTCACAGCAAAACCAAAAGAAAATCGTGACGTCATCACTAAAATAGCGATACTTTCAGCTATCGCCAAACTATTTGACCCGCTCGGTTGGCTCGCTCCAGTGGTAATTGTCGCCAAGATCATTATGCAAAATATTTGGTTGGAGGGAACTGGTTGGACGATACCGTGTCTCCGACCACATTAGATCGTTGGCAGGCATTTA
>NW_023463042.1:0-15759 GCF_013731165.1 Rhagoletis pomonella | reverse complement strand
TTCTATCATACAAGAGAGAAAATACCTGCCACAACTTTGGGAAAATTGTATTGTTTTTGCTCCAGAATACCAGCCAACTCTTTTCATTGACAGTTCTAAACGAAGCCTATGTGGGTCCTTTTACACAATGGCAACAAATATGGTTCATTTTCCAATGTTCATTCAACAAAATTAAAAGAAGTTTATCAAAATACATCACTTGAGTTAGAGAGATAAAGACGACAAAGAAGGTATCGTGGCAAAGAAACGATCACTGAATTGGTACTGAATTAAAAAGGTGCCTTTCGAAAAACCCTGCTACTCCCGGTTTCCCGGAAATGCCAGGAGGAGAAAAAGCAGCCTTGAAACACTAAAACACCTGATGGACGTAGACTTTCCTGGGTATGGCAACGCAGAGGACTCAGTTACTCCTGCGACAGAACATCCTAGTACCGCTAGGCAAAGCAGTCTAGTTGACAAAGTTATCCCTGCAGATAAAGTAGCTTGAGCTATTAGATCTTTTCAACCCTTCAAATCTTCGGGTCCGGTTGGAATGATTTCAGCCATGCTACAACGAGCAATTACCACGAAACTATAGATATTAGATATTTTAAAGATCGACCATTTTTATTTTATCTTAAACCGTTATGTGGCTATATCTAGAAAAACACTGACGATATCTCGGAATCAAAAACTTTTTCTAAAATTGCTACCTTTGTAATCAGTTGAAGTGCACGTAAATTTTGGACTACAAAAAATATTGATTGAATTTTGAGCATTGCCTCGATTTTACAAGCTTTTTTTTACTTTTTTTTAGACCTGCATAGTATGTTTTGTGAGATTTGGAAAATATTGCTGAACTTATTTATTTGCAACAATACTTATTATTTATGTTGCATTTCGATAAAACAACGTATGTGTCTACAAATGTTTTGACTTTGGATTAAAAAATAATATGTTTCTCGCCGGCTTCAATACCGCTGCCAGTTTTTGTAGAGAGGAAGATAGAAATCTGGTAAAAAATGTTCAAATTACACTTGAGATATGGAACGAATACTTCTCAACGCATTTGAATTGCGAAATCGACGCGTTTGATGAGGAAAAACCCAAGCCAATTATAGGGACGCTGCTTACGTTGCTCCTTTCGACCAATACGAGCTGGGAGCAGCAAGGCATGATTCATGCCTATTACGGTATCCGACGGATGCCATCCGCACGGATCTAATCCGACTCGCACTGTCATAACAAGCGAATGAGAAGGATTAGATTCATGAGAATGGGATCCCTAGGAAACAGACCTATTCCGGTCCGACAGATACCATTCGCACGAATCTAATCCTTCGCACTCGCTTATTCCGACAGTGCGAATCTGATTAGATCCGTGCGGACGGCATCCGTCGGATACCGTAATAGGCATGAATGTGACTTAAAAATAACAAGGCCCCTGGAGCCAAAGGTTTATCGGCTATGCCATTCAAAACCGGCCGCGGAGAATTGGTAGAAAAATAGAACCGACTTTCAAGCCGAATTCGTTCGGTTCAATACATGTCCCAAAATTGAAATCTCAATGTAATTTGGCCCTTCTTCAAGAAGGAAGATTCCGCTTTTTGTGCTAATTATCGAGACGGTACTGTGTGTGAATGAAGCCCTTCATGAACCAACTAATTGGATCTTATAAATGTGGCTTGAGAACGGGTAACTTGGAGAAGACACTAGGTGTCGACGCACATCTTTTTGTCGATTTTAAAGCGTATGTCTAAATTTGGTATCACCGAAAAACTAATACGGCTATGTATAGTGACGTTGAGCACAACCTTCAGCTCCGATGTTGCTGGCGTATGGGGATGATATCGACAAAGAAGCTAAAGAGGTTGGTCCCGCGGTGAACTAGACAAGATACGAGGAAAGTCTTCATATATTCGGACATCTAGGATCCAGCATAAACACCACCAATAGTATTGAAAAGCAGAGCCCTCTCTCGACCACGCTCTACAAGTCTCTCATCATGTCCGCGCAGAAACGCTTACAATATCGAACAAAGATGCAAAGGCTCTCAGTGCTTTGGAGAGAACTTTTCTTGGCAGGGTCTATGGCACTGTTCGCGTTGGCGACAAGTACGGAAGAAGATGGAATGACGAACTTTATACATAAAATTAAGCGCATAAAAATAAAACAAATGTATTGGCTTGGGCATATTGTACGCATGGACGGCGACGTCCCAGTGAAAAATACTTGGAAAGGCTAATAACCTGTCGGTACTGGGCATGAACAAGTGAAGAAAATTCGCAAAGGAGGGAGGCAATTGGTGAAGTTTTATGATATCGGCTCAAATCAACAAACCGTTTTATTGCCAAAAAAGGAGAAGAGAAAACGTTTTGCTTAAATAATTTAATACTTTACAAGCATATACTAAAAGGGCAACTAATGCTATACCTATGGCTAGTTAAACATTAAGATATTGCTTGGGAACCCAATGAAATATTGCTTTAAAGAAAAAAAATTGCCTAACTCAAGATAACTTGTTTTTAAAAAAATCTCACAGAGTTAGCCGTAGATAAGCAATAAGTTTTATTTGACTTAAAAAGCTTTTCCTAAAAAGGTCTTCACGCTACGACGCCACATATGTATGCATATATAAGCACAACCTAGCACGTGTCTACTGGCCCTTCCTTTGTAGAATCACATTGATTATTCCCCTTCTCGGTGTCGCGTCAACTCCCAATTTTACGCAACAATTTGCTATTTCACGCTCAGTCACTTATTCAATTTGTGTTGATGTCACTTTCCGCATAAATAAAATAAATATTTATGCCTATACTTGCCTGGTATGCCCCCTTTGCTCCCTTCATACATGTACATATGTATATAAAACACTTATTTATTTATTACTTGTACATGTGCGCTGTCCCATTTGTCTGGAACTCATTTTCCGATTATGTGATTATGTAAAATGCCATAGAGTTTATGTAAAGCGCCTCAGCGGACCTCACGTTCTTATTTAAGCGCATAATTTCTTTTCAAACTTGTTGACACGTACTTCTAACAAACATACATACCAAAATATTTGCTTATTTTGTGGTTAAAAAAAAAAAGAGTATTTTTGTTTTACCACAAATGGCTTTGAGTACATAAAGCACGTAAGGAATGTGGTCAAATGCTATTAGCTTTCGGATTTTTGTACAAAAGCGGCAGCCCAACTTTGGCGCAGTGGAATGGAGCGATAAAAAACTAAATAAATTAAAAATTATTTCGTTGCAATTGAAGTGTTAAATTTAGTACAGAAACATAAACATGAATGAGGTGGTATACATTTTTTCCTAACTGCTTCTTTACACAAATCGTTCTATTCATTCAGGCAATGATGTTTTGAAAAAAAACAAGTCAATTTATTGAACCACCTGCTTGCTTCAACAATTAGCTGTGGTTAATTTGAAATATTTCCATTGAATTCAGTGATGACTTCATGGCTTTACTTTCTGCATACCCGAACACAGCATCATGAACAGCTTTGAATTGCAGCTATTGCATAACAAATAATGAGAAATCATTTGGCGATAGGCGAAGTTTAAAAGCAAATACCTTAGTGCAGTAGTAACCGAAGATTTATAGGGTATGTATATGAGCAAATTTCCGGATTGTTTTTTGAACTAGTGTCACTTCTAGTGGCGCTAACGCGGTATTCTTGAATTTATTTCAATCATTGATGTATTTGAACATTTTTTTATTGCCACAACATTTTTTCATTGCCACACAAAAAAATTTAAATTGTTTTTTTTTTTTATAACTTTGGGAAGCTTTCAGGTCAAATGTTCATATTTGAGGAAATGGACGTTGGTCCCAAATACAACATATCTGTGAAGTTTCAAGAGTGTGCCACCAAATTAAAAAAGGCAGCAAGCTGTATTTTTGAAATTTTACTATTTTTTAATTTTAATAATTTAAGGTACTTCAAAATGTTCTTGCCAAAACGATCGAATCTATTACAATAAAACTAGTGTACCACCAAATGAAAAAAATACATTGAGTAAAATATGACTATGATTTGAGAATATAAAATTTCACTTTTACCATTTCTTAGGATTTTAATTTTAATAATCCTGTCACTAAATAGAGTGTCACTTAATGAAGTAACACTCACAATTTGTTTGTACTTTAACAGCACATTTGCTTATTGTCTATGAATATTAAGACATATTGTAAATTTAACGTGAAAAAAAAAACGTTTACCATTTTTTTTGGCACACTGGAAATTCATTCTAAAATTGTCATATACATGCAGAGAGTAATATATAAATGCATAAGGAATACTGTGTAAAATTCTTCCAAGCTAATATTTAATTGCTTTTAAATTAAAAGACTTTTAAGTTAATGGCGAGCGTGTAAACGTGTTAGCTGACTGTATATGATGTACTAGGCGTATACGTTACAAAAACACGTTTCAGATAATCACAACCTTATCGCTGTTATAGCGCTATTTATGTAAGTGCTAAATGAAAAAAGAGATATTTTCAAAACAAGGGCTAAAACGATTCAAATCTTTCTCCAGAATAATTTGGCAGCATTAATTTCCTCTGTATATACCTTAGGAAAATAATTACTTCCTAGTAGGCTGATTCGAATCAACACTCTTACTTGTTCTTCTTCCTGGCTTTGAGTACCACCTTAAGACTGCATCTTCGACAGCAATCATCATACATCAGTAAACTCGTGGAGGTCGTCACGTCAGTCAGGTAGCTTAAGCTGTAGGCATCTCAACTGAATAGGTAAAATACATTTTACATGAATATTTCGATATGAAAAAGTCATCCACGTGATGGGTCTCACACTCGCCCATAAACGCAACCGTGTGTCCACTACAAAGGAGTGTTTTGCGATGTTCAGCCTCAATCGGAACAAGTTTTTGCTACATTTCGTTACCGGAGACGAATAATGGATACATCATATGACAACAGAGACCAAGAAACGATTAAGACAGTAGGTTGGCGCTTACACATATGTTTAATATTGCCTGCCGAGGGGCGACCGCTGTTAAGAAAAAAATATTTTTTTTGTATATTTTTTGCGCTGTTGCTTTGACCATTGAAAGCAACAACGAAAGTATGAAAACGTGGAATTGCCAACTTCAGCGATGTAAGCTTGACGTTGTCGATAATAGTAATAAACGAGGATCCATATTTTATTTGTTATAGGTAAAATACAACAATAAAAATTATTATCTACGATAAAAATTATATTTACTTAATTCTCTTCGCGAACTTTGTACACTCCCCGTGAGCAATGCGAGCTAACTTCGAGCGATCTTTTCCCTTCTTAAAAAAATGAAAGCCTAGTTGACTTGAATTTTCGAAAACAGTTTTATTATTGAGGAAAATTTGCCAATCTTTACATAAAAATAAAAAAAAAAATACCGTACGTTTTTATTTATTTTTATTTACAGCCGAAATTCTGCATTTTGCAGGGTGCGTTGCGATTTTGTGACACAAATGGAGAGAGTTAACTAATTGTTCTCTGAATGTTTCGAGATCCTATGTTTAGTTTAAGGCAATGAATTTTTCAGTATTAACCCTTACTAAATGTGGAAGTCTAATAGGACAAAAATTTGATTTAAAGACTAACAACACACAAAGAAAAACCAACACACAAACACCACAAAGAATATCTCTAAGTTTTGGGTAAAAGGTAAATTTCTAAATCTTTGAGAGAGTGAATGAGTAATTCAACTTTTTAAGAATATTTTAGTTACAACTTTTTTGCATAAAACCCTTCACCAATGGCACTTAAAGGGCCAGCATCATAGTAAAGAATATACATACATATGTTTCTCTGAAGGTATGTATGTAACTTAAAAACCACAACATACATACATACAGTGACGGGCAAAACTGTAACATGGTGTAACACTTTTTACTTCAGCCATCGCTATCTTTCCAAGTTCTAACGACTTTCACACTTTTGTTGTATATTCTTGTTGGTACATCCCTACTCCCTCTCTTATAACAATTTGAAGTCAATACAACAACAATAAAAAAAACCAGCAGACAAAAATGTAAATTAAGATGTTACAGTTTTGCACTCATATATTTTTAAGAACTTTTTGACAATTTTCACGAAAAAAAGAATTGTTAACACAATGTTTAGTACCCTTTTGCTTGTTTCAGTTCCTGGATGCGATTTGGCATACCTTATTTGTATCTCTGTAAAAATTCTGGAGGTATATCCTTAGTTTGCTTTCACAGCTCATGTACTCGATTTTACGGACTTTGATACTTAGTAAGTAGCGCTTTTAGTTGATTTCGCAAATTCTCGATGAGATTCATGTCCGCGGATTGTGGAGATCATTTCAAATTAGCAAATTTTTGCTTTTGTATCCTGGCTTTGGGAACATGTGCAGTGTGTTTTGAGTGATTTTTCAGCAGAAACTCTAATTTTTTCGACTACATCTTGCAAATTTTGTTGAAATATGAACAGATACTGTTACTTACGCCTAATGCGTACTAACGGACAAACAAAATTGTTTAAATACAACCCCAAACTATTATTATTGACCGACCGCAGCGATTCACAGTTTGCCTTACATGATGCGCATGGTCTTAATTTGGGTCTTTGATCCAATACCATGCCCGGCGATCTGATTGAAAGCGATTAATTTAGTCTTGTCAGACCAAATAACCTTCCAATAGGCAACGGTTCGGTTTTCGTGCGATGCAGCAAAATGTTGCCACACTCGCACATGTATTTGGATCAAATTTGCTTTTTTCTTCTTTATGATGCCTTTGCGCTCAATTTGGCAATTCTTCGCCTCGCTTTTTATTTATTTGCGTTAAAGTTTAATACCTTAACTGCTTCTGTAGTAGTGGCTGCATCGCTACTTGCTGCTAAGTTCACAAGATATCGTACCGTTATATTTTTTGGCGACTTCCTTTGTCCTTGGGCACACTTTAGGCTATATTTTTTCTCAGTCTTAACATTTTCAAGTAACAAATTCCATAATTTTTTGCCACTTTTCGTGCGGTCCCGCCTTTCGGCAGTAAATCTATTATTTACATTTATGGTTCCTGATTAACTATATTATTTACTGGTGACCACTCCTTCAATAAATTACAATACAGAAAAAAGTCATCTGACTTCCAACTAAATAAGAGATAACTTTCAAATGTAAAACCGAGAGTGAGTGCAAATCTGTAACATCTGCCTTAATTTACATTTTTGTCTGCTGGTTTTTTTATTGTTGTTGTATTGACTTCAAATCGTCACCAACAAGAACATACAACAAAAGGATGAAAGTCGTTAGAACTATAGAACGTTAGAATATAGCGGTGGCTGAAATAAAAAGTGTTACACCTTGTTACAGTTTTGCTCGGCACTGTAGGTATGTACATATGTAGTAGGAAATCGTTGCTGCCTGCTACAAATTCTCAAGTTGAATGAATGCAGCTCTAAAACTCAGCTAACAATAGCATAACGTAAGCAACAACCAAGGCGCACGACAAAAAACTATTAGTGCACAAAACTATGGCACAAACTGAATGACGAGAAACATCTTAATGAAAAAAAAAATGCACGCGATGAACATTTTTATACAAACATATTTTTAGTTAAAATATCACAAAACGACCCGTCCCACAAGGGGAAGGACGGAGGCTGGGAGCGGAAAAAAAATGCCAGGGAGCACTTAAAATGCTGAGAATGCTAGCAGTTTTACAGACCACAAGCGCACCCGACGAGGGCAAACGGAAGGAAAAGTGTTGCATTGTTGTATGCAGCAAAGGCGAGGGAGGGAAATGGGGCGTTGTGGTGCGTTGTGATGAATGCATTTGTCATAACACGAGGAAGAAAATTTGTTGGAAAATATGTCAACGGTGTGTTAACACAGATTTTTCATTGCAGTTTAGTTGGTTAAGTGCTTGATGCCTCATCGCGCCTCTCCACGCCTCTCAGCGTCCATACGCTTTTTCATCGCCGCCACTTTAGTGGTTTGCAGCGATTTATGTTGATGGAATTTGAGTCTCTGATGTTCGTTTTTTTGCTTTGTATTTTCAATTACTTTGTTTTACATGCATTGTTTTTGCTTTTGTTATTTTACTTTTGCATAGGGATTTTGTTTTTTGAGTTTTTTTGATTTTACGTTGCTCATAATTGCACGACAACCTGCAACACAACGGTGATGAATTTGTTGAAAAGTTGAATGTTTTTGAGTTTTTGTTGCTGTTATTTTATAGAGCGGAATCTAGCAATTTAATAGTTTTGTGGCAAACTGTGATTAGTTGATGCTCCAGTTTTCCCGGCTGCAACTAATTGACGCTAACTGAAAGTGTAGGTATGTACTAGGGATGTTGATTTTTTCGTCTTTTACGATCCTGGGATTTTCGAGACGTGGTTATACTGCAATCCCAGGATTCCGGGATCAGTCCCGGGATTTAGATATTCATTACTTTTCAACAACTTAAATCGAAAAAAGTGCTTCTATCTCTCCTACCATAAAATAAATAATAAATAAATGGGTTTGAAACCTACTTTTTTATTTAAAGTGGCGTTTTTATTTTTACCCTCTGACGTCAGGATATATTTTAAAGGGCTTTGTAATTTCAAAGATGTGATTGATTCCAAAAATTACCTATTTAAAAAATTCAATGCAATGTAGAATAAAAAATATAGGTACCAAATGAGACAGGAAATTTCTTTAGAATTTAAAAAATTAAATTTCTTTAGATTCACAAGTGCGAATAGGTAATATTTAAAGCTGTTATAGTTAGAAGGATGAAATTCGAGGATGTTATCGTCCTTAACATATCATTTTTTCAAAAACAAATATGGTGAAATTTCAAGGATAAAATTTTAAAAGGACATTTTCAATACTTACTGGTCCTTATGTACCAAAAAATTGAATCTGATTAAATTCTTCAGAATTTCCTCTTTAATTTGACACCCATACTTCTTTCCTAAGCACATTTCACTGAATTTTTCAAATTATTTTTGGATTACTGTGAAAAAGTTAAAAAGCAATTTTACTATATTTGGCCCATGATTTCGCGAATATATTGATTTTTGTGTGTAAAATTTACTATCGCACGGTATTATTATGTATAACGAGCTAGACATTTATAGAAAAATATTAATTAATAAAAAATAAAGAAATATAGCCAATACTGGTCAAGAAAATGAAGTGTCTACTATCGCCATCCGTGCAAATTACAAATCCCGAAAATCCCGGAACTATTTGCCAAGGATCCCGGCATTTTTGGGTCCCGGTATTCCGGGATTAACATTAAGCATGTGCGAAAATTTATTCTATGCCCAGAAAAGTTTGAAAAGGATAAAGTTTTTAATACATTTTATTCATGCAGTTGCTGAAACGCATTTTTACTAATTGGTCGGTGTTGTTTTCCCGCGACGCAATTTTTCGCTCACATTCCTCCGGTTGAGATTCATAGATTTATTATTCCGTGTCTGATCACAGAAAATGGTACAAAATATGGAATATGCGCTACAAGAAAATCGATTATGGAAAGACAAAGTAAGGATCCAATAGAAAAAGTTTTTAATGAGACAGAAATAGGTAATAATTAGGGCAAATGAAATTAAAAGAAGGCCCTACTGCAGGTTTGGAAATTAAAACAGAAAATGGTCAATTTATTTCTTCCCATTCTCATCGAGACGCCCTCTAAGACATAGGCATAGGCGACCACCTTAAATCATTTTATTTAAGCGATTTTAGAAACTCCATTCATTACCTAAAGCCAGAGGATAGCAGGCACAATATGGCCTATGGAGTGCCTGCGGATCCAGTGCCTATAGCTACATAGATTATTCTGCTCATAAACGGTGATTATTAACGGCCTTTATTTAAGGATTGTCAAGGCACTTTCCACAGATCTACTGGTTTGACATGCGGGTTAAGCTATTTGTTGAAAGCACTTTCTGCGAAATGTGGGATAATTAGCCTTTTAATTGTGATTTAATTTTATAGCCTTACGAATTACTCGTAATATAACCTTTGCTCCCCTTTAAATTTTTGGCCATCTGCGATGCATTCTGAGAATAAACATAACCGTTAGATCAAGTATCAAACTCTCACATGAGTATTTAAAAGTGGCAGTCCCACGTAATTCGATCTGCTTTGAACAGGTCGAAAGACTTGATAGCCCAAGCTAGTTTCATGTTATCCGCAATAATTGGGATACTAGGCCAATTCGCCACGTTAATGCTGGAAATTCGGTTGATGCTAATCTGGAAAGTGCGTCGCTTTCATCTAAGATATTCCTGACGAGAGATCGTACAAAAGGCGTCTGGTCTCAAAATACTCCCCAGAGTTACATCGGATCCAATTGGGGTGTCTCGGAGCTCTTTTACCTTATTTGTGCTCTGTTCTCGGTTTAAAGCTAACTCACTTGAAAAGACTACACTAGCTAAACAGCTGGAGCACGTACAACGGGCTGTTATAATTGGTATTAGTGGGGCACTGCGTACCAACCCCATATTGGCACTTAAAGTAATGCTGAAGTTAGTGCCTATCGAGGATACACTCTAAATTTCGAAGTGGGAACAGCTATTAAACTCAAGAGAAAGCGATTGGTTGACCGACTTAAGGACTGAACCCTCTGGAGTTCTAGGGGTCTTCTATTTCATCCCTGATTGCTCAGATAACTACTTCGCCATCGAAATGTCAAGGGAGGATTGGGCCGGGCGGAAATTCTCGAGGGGGGAGCAGTAAACTTCTTCACGGAAAGATGGAAACTTGGCGCTAGGGTGGAGGGGTGGAGGGGTTTTCCGTCGGGAACTTTCTATTAGTACTAAGTTCAGGCTTCCGGACTGGCTGCTATTAAAAAGCGGTGCGGTCACCACTTAGAAGTGCGATGACAATCTCGGAGGTAAAGTTATTTTGATAGCCAAGCAGCTATCAGGGTCGTAACTGCGTCGGATGTGCACTCTAATGTGGTTAAGTAATGTCTGATCTCTCTTTCAGTCGCGTCGCGATACTTCTGTATTGGGCTCGTTTGGTTCTGGGTCACCGCGAAATTGCGACAAATTGTGTGGCTGACGAATTGGCTAGGAAAGGTACTCTTGAAAAGGGATCGCCGGATAAGGAGCGGCTGGATTCCATTGATCACCTGTGGCACACTCTTGGAAATATAGGCTTCGTGTCAGCTGAGAAACTCGGCGAAAACCAGGACATGTGCGATTGCTAGATTCTTCGGACTGAGGGTGGACAGGGCGGTCGGTGGTATTCCTCACGCTTAAAATGCCACAGTTCTCGCTTTTGGTGGGGTTTTTACGGGTAACAGTTCAAACAGTATTCCCGCAGTAAGGCTGAACATATTACCTGATCCCGTATGTCGCAGAGTTGCCTGGAAGGCGGCGAATTTTTGATGAGGCTAAAACTGGAGCATAAAATCGTAAAAGGTGTTTAGGCTCAGACTATCCTTTAGTTGGTAAGGTAACGAAAACCATATCAACCAAAAAGTTAAAGAAATGTGAAAATATTCTTCAGTCATTTACTAACATTTTTTTTTCAATCGCATTAAATTTATAAAAAAAAATATTAAAAGGTTTTATTTAGTATCTGAAAATCCATTTCACTTGGTTCCATTCCCCGTGATGCAATGGTCCCACACATTCCTTCCAAGGAATTGCGAACGGTTTGCATTACATGCACATTATGCCAGCAACAGCTGATTTATTGTCAACGGCAATGAAATGTCAACAACGCTGAATGCTCAGCCAATGGAAATTCCCATGGAAATTCTAAAACGTCAATTGAATTGCATTGAGAATGCATAAGCTCACACACATACACTTGCTGAGAAAACTATTCAACTGAAAACTATTTATGGCCAACAGATATCTTTTCAACTTCCAGTAAAGGTATTCTATGTCAATGGCAACACATCCCGTAGACAACAACAATTTGCACACAGTTTGCACAGCAGCAGCGGTTCACTACAAATGCAATTGGAATGAGAAATGCATTGAAGCAAGAAAAAAAGAAAGAAAATTGTGCATAAAAGGGAAAAAGAACCGAAAAGGATTGACAAGAATAGGCAACAATGTTGTGGCCATTGCTGCTGTGAGGAAGTTGTAAACGGAAAATGTTTTCTATTACTTTGAAACTCTTTGGCTGGGTTGCGGGTCGTCTGCTGCTTGGCTGTTCGATACCACCTCCTCTTTATATTTTTGTAAGCGGATTTTGAAGATCATTGCGTTTGCCAATCATCTTCTGTTGCCATTGTTGCTTTGGTGATGTTTGGGTTACTGCTGCTGCAATTGCAAAATGGTATTTGTTTCTGCTTTTTGCTAACAAAAGACTGGCCTTGAGTTTAAGGAAAAGCACGATCTATATGCTAAAGAAACCGTGTAGAAGCCAAATGAGTTGAATGATTTTCTTGATGTGTGATATATATATTTTTTTTTTTGGTTTCCGTTGATCACGTTGCTGACAGGTTCTTAGTCAATACCCCTGCAATTGTATTTGCTTACAACGAAGTACAGTGGGTTCATTCACAAAAGGCATGCACTGAGCAGGGTACAAATATTAATCCTACTTAATCCTTCAATCCTTGGTAAGTCTAGAATGTTAGGCTGGCCATACACGTCCCGGAAATTCGAACCGCGAAGGGCAGCTCCTGTTCGCGCTATAGAGGGCCGTTTTAAAGTTGACAAAGAGATGGTGAATATCGATCCCTTCCCGCGCATCTTTTTCAAGACATGAATTGAAAGACAAAATTTCAGTTCCAGCAACTATGTTGAAAGCTCTTTACTGTCTTTCGAACGACTAATTGAAAGATCCGTTAACATGGAGGTCTTAGCGTTATGCTGTTCGCCTTTTAGCAATAACTTTGTTTAAAATTAAATTAAAAAATATGACATCTTCTTAAATGATAAAAAGTAATAAATTGAAGAAAATTAAATTTAAAACAAATAAAAAATAAGATGAAAATAATAAATAAAAATATTTTTAAAAATTTAATGACTTTAAAAAGTTTCGTTTTCTTTTTAAGGGCGTGTGTGAATCGGTAACAAAGTTCTATGGGAAAGCTGTTGAATAATATTTTTACTATGATGAGACAGTTTTGACACTCCGCTGTGTGAAATGAAATTTTTTTTTTGACAGCAGTAAATTTTTGATAACCGCAGATTTATGCGGAATAAAATATTACAAACTGAAGTGAAATCAATATTTTAGGAAAACGTCTACCATCGTTGATTGCATTTCATCAATTCAAGCTTTTATTTAACGAAAAATTACACACATGAACAATCTTTGCGATTGTCAAAATTTTTCTATGCATTTGTCAAAAATTTTACTAGCCTCATGAGCTACTGAAATTTTATTCACCTCATAGTTGTCAAAAATTTACTCGCCGCGAACTTTGTGACTGATTCACACACGCTCTAAAACAATAAAATCTAAAAACTAAAATTAGAAAACGAAAAAATTAAATCAAAAAAGAAGGAAATCGTGCTCAAAAATTAAATGAAATACGAAAAAAAATGTTTTTATTTTTAAAACAAAATCTAGAAATGAAAAGAAAAAAATTAAAATCAAATAAAAGAAAAATCAATTTAAAAGTATAACAAATTTTTTATCAAAAAATAGAAAAAAGAAATAAAATATGTTTCTATCAATTTAACCTAATTAAAAGAATTCCCTTAAAAAACTAAAAAAAAAGTAATAAAATCAAATAAATAGGTTTCTTAAAATTACATTAAATTAAAAGTATATATTGAAAGAAAAATTCGGCGCACAAGGTTTCGAGCCCAGATCCCTCGAAATGAAAGAGCTTTTGTTCAAATACTTTTACTATAATAACAAGAGTATTTCATAATATCTTGCCATCTGTAGAATTTTTTTTTTACCAAAGAACGTAGGTAGTGGAATACGTTCCAACAAAATTCAGCTTCATGCGGTGAACTTCTAGCCGTGTTCTGTTGGATGCGATCTACAACTATGCTCTTTATTAGTTTTCTGTGCTCTTTGTTTTTCCTATCTTAGCCAAAATTGCCCTGTAAAATTCCAGTCGCGTTCATATGACCACACTCGGCAAGAGTTGGTGTGCAGGCTTCCCCGCTGTACTTGAACAGCTCAGCTGGCTGGTCGTCAGCTCGAGCAGAGAAATTACTATTCCTATCTTGTCATAGCCGGGATGTGGGATACCGATTTTGTAGTCGTTGACAGGGGCTCGGGCTCATCTTTTCCACTAGTTTCGGACCTGCTATCATTTCGCGGGTTGGCATGGTGTTTCCATGGCGTGACATTGTAGGCGGCATAATTTTTCTCTGCTGCCGAATAAATTGGCCGTCTATTGTGATTGCCTCTTCGTGGAGTTGAGTAACCCAGTTGTAGCCAAAATTTGTAGCGAAATGATGCTTCGGACTTCAGTGGACCCTAACCTGAATACGTCGGAGTGATCTAACTAATCATCGCTCTCTTTATGTTGAGATCCAAGGATCGCGTTGCCCAGGATATGCGAACGTGGATACAGGAGTAGGAAAGGAGTATAGTCGGGCAATGGTAACTAAGCCTAGACACCACTCTATTATTTAGCAATCTTTAAATCAGAAAAATCTAACACTATATCTGGTTACCACTAATTCCCCGTTAAAAATCGTTATGGACTCCCTGTTATATGTATATATTTAGGCTAAATTTAACTAGACATGGTGCAAACGGCTCTGAATGAATGCAAACCAATATAGGCATGGAGCTGAGATGATTTTTAGGAACCTTTTTTTAAGATTTACATGGAAGACGGTGCATATCAAAAATATTTTTTTATTAATCGAATCACTGTGCCGCACTCAAGTTGTTATTGCTTGCATTGAATAGTAGTTTTTGTTGTTGTTTTTGGGCTTAAGAAATATGATTCTTATTGCTTTTATTATTAGTCATCAAGTCATGCTGTGATTTGCTGTATTCCGAGCATCTGCTGTTGTCGCTGCTGTGATTCGCTTTATTGATTGTTAGCATTGTTGTTGTTGTTGTTCTGGCTGTTTTTTTGCTATTGTTGCTGCACAGGCCATTGTTCTTTTCAACGTAATAAAATCTAAATTGAACTTAATTGAAGCGTAGCATTTCGAAAGCAGAATCGCTTGTGGCAACGGCAGCGGCATATTTTGCAAGCGCAAACTAAACGATTAACGAGGCGGAGGATGATGCTGTTGAAGGTAAATACGAAAGTACATATGTGCGCACATTAGGTTGGTCCAAAATAAGTTAAGACGGAATTTCAATCTCTCACCCCCTGCGATTTTTCTGTATCGAAAAAAAATTATAACTCTATTTTTTACTATTTTGAAATCAAAAAATATTTAGAGGTCGCTCAAAGCGCTCATAGTTTTCCATGTATTTTATATGGGGAAACAACAATTTTTCGTAGAAATCGGAAAACTCTGGTTGTCTTCACGAGATTTCTAGTTGCATTTTCTGGGACCTATAAAATATAGTTAATATGAAAAAATGGTTAAATAAATATTTGGTTATTGTTATTGGGAATCTCCAGATTTTCAAGAATTCTATACCATTTCTACGAAAAGTTGTTTTTCCCCCATATAAAATACATAGAAAACTTTGAGCGATCTGTAAATATTTTTTGATTTCAAAATAAAAAAATAGGGGTATATTTATTTTTTATTTTTTGTTAGAGAACAATCTTAGGGGGTGAGAGCATACAAATTCCGACTTTACTTTTTCACGTGCATATTTTTGGACCACCCTAATGTACATACATATTTGTGTTTGTGGTTGATTCCATACATACCCTGCCATCGCACTGCTGGCGGATG
>NW_023463041.1:0-15760 GCF_013731165.1 Rhagoletis pomonella | reverse complement strand
AACGATATTTTCCGAAAAACATTGCTTTTTGGTTGATTTGAATTTTTATAAAACTTATTTTTCAAATTTTTTAGACGTTTTAAATCTTTTGAGAACCAAGGAAATTTATACATTTTTGGTTTAAAAATTGGCACATATTTAGAACATTGATCAGATTAGTGGGTTTTGAATACATTAAAAAAAACTTCAACTTTGATATCCTGAAACAAGTTATCCCAAAGTAATTCACCCAACGCAGTAGCCAATGTGGCAAAGTCACAGCGATTATAATTAAATGAAAAAGTTTTGTGTACTAGGGAATCTTCGAAAAATTCAAAAAATTCAATGTCTATAACCAATGGTAAATGATATGAATTGGGTGGGAATATCGAAGAAGAAGGTTTTGAAATTTCAAAGTTTATGTTGTACGTAACAAGAGTCTCAGAGTAAGTCTAGAAGGCGATTCATATTGTTGCCAAGGCCGTTTATTTGAGTAAGGCCAATACTTAAAAGGTTATCAATAACATATGGCTCAACAGAACTTTGTACATTTGAGGGAGTCAAGAATAAATTATTATCGAAATACGACCAGCTTACATTGCTTAAGTTGAAATCATCAAGCACACAAAGATGGTTGGTCCCCAATATTACGATAAAGAGCTAACACATTGTCAACATGCGACATGTATAAGCTAGTACAGCTAAGTGGAGGTATATATAAGGCGCAAATATACAGCAATCCAAGGGAACCGCTGACACGAACACAAAGTTGATCGACGATAGTGCCTTCGTTTTGAAGAGGTAGAAACGAAGCTTGGAGATTAGTACGGGCCGCAATCAACACACCCCCACCTCGGCTACATCCGAAAGACCTGATTCGGGTCGAAAAACTCGGCATCGAAAAAATTTTCATTGAGCCAAGTCTCAACGATAACAAAAATATCATACTCCAAGTGCGCACTTAGCATTCGGACATTTCGGCCTTAGTCCGGAGTCCAGAGGCGTTTTCAAAATAGAGTTTGATGTGCTTGTACGGCCTGGGAGAAGCAACCATGCTGGGGGCAGTTGCCCTCCTTGTTTTTGCAAAAAAAAAACCGAACTGTCGAATATTAACATTTGTTGGCCAGATTTCTGGCTTCAGCAAATTAAAATATACTTGTTCAGGAACTCCCAATTTGAAGTTTATATATTTTAGTGATGTCTCATTTGTATCCTTCTGTACCAGTTTATAGCAGGCAATTTGTTGATTATCAACGATGACTTGATTCGCCACGTAATTAATAATATCGCGGCACAGTAATCCAATCAGCACCGAGTTGCGGCTAGGTAGAGGCATTTAATATATCTGACGAAACAGTTGGCAGTTGTTTAGATGCAGATGGCAAAGCATTAGGAGTAGTATTGATAACAGCAGCAGTGGAAGGTGAAGATGTATTAGTAACAGTAGCCAATGCAGTTGATAACGCAGTCGGCATTTGTTTAGAAGCTCAAGACAAAGCGACAGAAGTGACATTATTCACGTCAGCAGGAGAAGATGAGGACGCATTATTTGCTGCTATCATATTAGCTGATAATGCCGTTCGCATTTGTTGAGAAGCCGACGGCAAAGCATCCGAAGTAAAATAATTATCCGCCTCAGCTGGCAACATTCATTGATGGGCCTTCAAGGAGTACTGTTAAAAGTCTTATAAGCAACCTAGACATAATTTTAGATTCCTCCAGCGAAAGCGAAGGCTCGTATGTAGAATCTGGAGACATTAAAAAAAATGTGAAACTAAAGCTCAATTGAAGGCCTATCACACTGAGAAAATGAAACAAGTGAAACGCACGTTTTCAAAAAATATTTTAAAACAAAAATATTTATAATCGTTTTCTCCATATAAATTTAAAAAGGCACAATTTGTCTATACGAAATTTAAACGAAGCAATCGGGAAAACTACAACAGAAGTAATCTGCCCAATTCTAAATATTTCGGGGAATTTTTCACATGCGGAATTTATTTTTCACTGTGGAAAAATTCGCCGATTTTAAATGCTCAGGGAGAAGGTTTTTTTGCGAATAGGAATTTTTCACTTTCGAAATCAGCTGTTTATGACAATTATCTCATTATTTGCAAATTTAAACTTGGCAAACTTTTGCAAATTTGAAGCTTAAACACTAAAAATGAATAGCCTAGCGTTAAATTTTCTAGTTGAAGAAATTATGCAAGAAGAGGAGCAGTGTAAAAATGCGCAAAGGGTTTTCAGGAGGAAACTACGAGACATAACGAACCCATTTGAGCTGCCCGAATCTTTGTAAGTGAAAAAGTTAACCTTTTTTTAATACTAATTATTTGATTGCGCGGTTATAGATTTGAGAAGTATTACAGGGTAAATAAGTCGGCTTTTAGCTATTTACTAAAAGTCCTAACAAAGTACACACCGAGACGGAAGAAGCAGTTTGCTGTGGCACCGATTGTCAAACTTAGCGCATGTTTGCGCTTTTTTGCAGAGGGTGGTTACCAGACGGGTGTAGGTAAAGACCACGATGTTGGACTAGCACAATCTAGTTTCAGCAAAGTACTAACTGAAGTGCTGGATGTATTTGGCACATACCTATGCCCACAATGGGTACAATTTCCAACAACGCAGGAAGAAAAGCGGAAAATTGCTATTTCGTTTTATGGAAAACATAAAATACCAGGCGTTGTCGGATGTGTGGATGGGACTCATGTCCGTATTATCGCACCGTCGGAAAACAAGCACCTTTACTATAACAGGAAAGGTTATTTCAGTTTAAATGTTATGCTGGTAAAGAGTGAAACGATTTATATGTATTTCTGATTCATAAATTAAGATCAATTATTACAGGCTTGCGACCACGAACTAAAAATACGCTGCGTGGACGCATCACATCCTGGGGCTTGTCATGACTCCTTCATTTGGAATGTCAGTGATCTTAGAAAACATTGCGAAGAAGAGTTTTCGAGTCAAACAAGAAATTTTTGGCTTTTAGGTAAAATTTTACCTTATAATGTGTTATACTAAATTATGTTGACATATTTAGGTGACGCTGGATACCCGCTGGAACCGTGGCTCTTGACTCCATGTAGGACGCCAGAAGATGGGTCAGCGGAATTACGCTTCAATGAAATTCACTCTAAATGCCGCAATATCATTGAACGTACAAACGGGGTTTTGAGGAACAGATGGAGATGTATCCTTGGTGCGCGAGAACTTCATTACACGCCCGAGAAAGCGGCAAAAATTGTAAATGTTTGCTGTTGCCTACACAACATTTGCATCCATTTCAAGGTGAATACGCCCGTGGCTGACCCTGATGTTATCGTTGATGAAATGGAATCTATTTCAATAATATCACAACACAACTTGGAAATTGCAAGATCAATCAGATGCAGCATTCGTGATTCAATTGCTAACTAAATACATGTATTTCTGGTAACAATTCAGTTTATATTTCCATACGTATTTTTTTAGTCATAAAAAATAAAATCATAGTTCATAGTTGTTGTACGAGTATACGTACAGCCCGCGACAAAAGATACCACATCAAAATTTTGAAAGTTTTGTCTATTTTTCTTTTGCTATTTTTAATGTTCATTAATTTTTTTATTAAAGTATAGCCCATTATCTAACAAAAACCTTATAAAGACAAATTTCAAACTGAGTACAAAAACTATAAAAATTCCATAAGCTTTTCATTCCAATTTCAAGAATTATAATTAGAATTTATAGAAAAATTTTTGGGATGCAGTTTTATAGTTTATTAAATTTAAGTATTATAAATGGGAAGTTTGAAGTTAATGAAAAATCGCTTTGATTTTTAATATTTTTTTTTGCTGAAGGTAATGTGCACTTTATTCCACACCAAGCAATTTTCATATGGAAGAAATTGCATACCGTCAGAAAAAAAAAATTATCAAAAATCAGCGCAAGTTTTTAACAACTCCAAACTTGCACTTTATTGCACTAAAATCGAATAAGCTATAAAACTGCATACCAAAAATGCAATTAGAAATTCTAATTAAATTGCTTGGTATTCGAATGGAAAGTTTGTGGATTTTTTACAACTTTTGTACAATATTCAGAATTTCATTTTTTATGGTTTTTGCTAATGATGTATGCTTTAATAAAAAATGAATATATGTACATTAAAAATAGCAAAAGAAAATTTGTCAAAACTGGCCAAAATATTGATGTGATATCTTTTACCGCGCTGTATATGTAGAACATCTTATGTTTAAGCAATTTGTACTTCAATGTAACTATTGGTAATGTTATTAATAAAAAATAAATACTCAGGTACTTAGTACTTTAAGGCAACCCAATAAAAAAAATACTCTTGCAGTATATACACTAGTCGCACTGCATTTGTCCATCATTACTTTTACGAACTTTTAGATCTTCTATTTCCATCAATCGTCTATTCTTTTCCAATTTGTATTCAATTTCTTTTCTTCTCATTTTTTCCATAACATAATTGTGTCTCTTCATTTCTTCTATCTTTTCCTTCTTAATGAGGTTCACTTCCTTCAGATGCGATTCCCTCTCTTTATAGTGCTTTTTCTGAATATCATATATCTTGTCCAACCTTTAATTTGTAGGGAAGAGATTATTATTCTTTCTTGTAATAAAATATAAATAAATATAACCTTTGCGATATTTTATTTAAGCTCCCGTGTTGCTCTTTTAGATCGGTTGCTGCAGTCTTTATATGCGCACAGATTTCATTTTGAATTTTTATTTCCTCTTTCAAGGCGGCAGCTGCAACGGCTTTTGATTGTTTTGGAACCGGAGAACATAATTCTGTGATAATGCCCGTTTTAACACAATCTGTAATTTTACTTGTAGCCGCCGTGCCGATGTCTTGAGGTTCCTGGGTTGCAATCACCATATCTACAAAATTTTCCTCTTCGATAATGTCGGATATCTCAACTTCTGAAACAAATGACGGAGCTTCGGCATCGTCAATAACAAGCGCATCTTCAGGTGCCACCTGAAATCCTAATCTTTCCACGAGGACACCATCCACATATTTCTCCAACCCAATTAAATTAAAAATAGCCTCTTCACTTGGGGACAGTTTTTTCTCCATATTAGGGCCACCTCCCGTTCCTTTCCGCAACTTCATGTTTTCCGACGCCTTTTGCCGGACATATCGCTTTTGGTCGCACCATACCTAAAAAAAATTGTGTAGATTTACATAGGTACTGACACAGAGCCCCAAGTGTGTGTGTTTTAACTTTTTATATATTAACATTGATTACCTTTTTCCACTCTACGATATTTTTTACTGGTGGTCCCGCCGCGTTAAGCTCCAACTCTACTTTTTTCCAAAATCGTGTCTGGTCCTCTTTGTCTCCTTTAAAAAAACCTCTAGCAATGGCGGGTTGCGTTTCCATTAAGCTGATAAGCAATTGCAATTGCGTTTTATTTGTAGATTTTGACCTAAAAAGAACTAGTTACTATTTTTTTGTTATTTTATGAAAATACTTACATATTTGGCTGAAACTCGCTTGCAAGTCACCGGTGAATAAATTCTCGCGGGCTGTCAAAATTTTCCGCCATTCACTTGCGTTAGAGATGCCTACTTTTCATTTTCGAAATCTTTCGAACTTGTTCAGAATAGGAGGAAAGCGGAAAGTGAAAAAATCCGATTTTTTTTCATTTAGAATAGGAGGATTGCGGAAAGTGAAAAAAAGTCGAGCGGAAATATTATTTAGAATTGGGCTGAATATCATATTTCGTATTGGGCGGGGGAAAAGCAATGGAAGAGAAGAAGTTATCATCAAAAATGTGTACTTTCAAAACTAAAACGAAACAATTTAGAATTTTTACCCTACAAATTATAAAGCTTCGAAGTTTTCAGCCAACAAAACAAAATGAAACATTTTTAAAATAAAATCGAAAACTTTAACTCGCAAAGTGTAAAACTTTAAAAAACCAGTGTGTTAGCATTTCTATTCAATAAAAAAAAAATATTTCAAAAATGGAGCAAAAATTCGAGCTTATGCACCTGCTGCCTCAGCTTATAGGTGAGTAAGATTTATGTATAACTATGTAGTTAATAAGTTAGTTATGGAATAGAATATCGGCATCTCATCTTATTAAATGAAAGGGACATTGCTGATGCAATAAAAAAGATAGGTGACCGAGCCGAATTTCGAGTTAAACTGCTCGAATGGAAGAAATCTTTGGTAAGATTTTCTTATACAAAAAATTATACATACATATATTTTAAAGTATTCATATTTGGTTTTGAATTTAGTTATAGAATCTAACCAGCGAGATGCTTTTGATTGCATTTTAAAAGAAATTTTAAACCTTTTGCCCTAGGAAAGAAAAGTGTCCGCAAGTGCAAATTATATGAATATGTACAGTCAGTCAATAAAGTTTAGGTACAGCGAATTTTTTGCAATATGGGCAACTATTTTTTAGCTATTTTGTTTTTCGCTAATTTTGTATAAAAATATGGTTAATTCTACAACAAAAACCAAATGTGCTAAATTAAAGAAAATTCTGGAAATTTTCATTCAAATATTGCACTTTTTAGAAAAAAAGTTGAGTATGCAGTTTTAGCCCACTACATTTTAGTTTAACAAAGTGCAAGTCAGGAAGCTGGGACTTACTATTGATTTTTGGTAAATTTTTTTGTTGAAGGTGTCGCTCATTTTTTCCACATAAACAAAATTTTCGAAAATTATTTTATATGGAGAAAATGCGCGACACTGTCAACAAAAAAAAAATGTTGTCAAAAATAAATGGTAAGTCCTAGCTACATCAGACTTGCACTTTATTAGATACACTAAAATTTAATGGGCTAAAAAGTGCAATATTTGAATGAAAATTTCCAGAATATTCTTTAATTGGGCACAAGGTTTGAGCTCTAATTTTTGGGGTTTTCGTTGTAGAATTAACCATATTTTTATACAAAATTAGCGAAAAATAAAATATTTAATAAACAGTTGCCCGTATTTCAAAAAACTCTCTGTACCTAAACTTTATTGATTGACTGTATTAACATTGGAAAATCTTACCTTAAATATAAACTTATTTAATTTGTGTCAATTGTTTAGTATTTAATGTTAAATGCATATGTACATATATTTTTTAAAAAATAAAATTATTAATTATAAACTAATATCTGTTTTCAAATTTTTTACAAAAAAAGTGGTACATACTTATATCGAAAACATAACTGATAATTGTATACTTCCAAATATTAATGAACTTTTAGGATATAATTTCAAAAAGCGAGTTTTGTAAAAGTTATCAAAATAACATAAAAAAATAAAATACTGATTAACTTCAAACGAACATTTTAGAATCTCACTTAAATATGCTCATTGTCATAAAACAATTGAGCGTTTTAAAAATCATTTTAAAAATTCTCATTTTGGAGTTCAGTTTGAGCACGCTCACTGTGAAATATCAAATGAAGGTTTTAGAAAGTGTCCCGAAAATGTGCGTGTTGCAAACTAAAATAAAGTTTGAAACCTGATATCAAAAATTTCCATTCTCAAAACTAAAACAAATATCGTAGGTGCAAAACCTGAGTCAAAACGTTTTTAAAAGTAAAACGTTCTATACAAATTTGGAAACGGAAATTTCTCTGTGCATAAAGAAAAACGAGCTCATCTCGGTGAAAATACACTCATTGGTGGAAAACTAAACTAAAATACGAAAAATTGACAGATCTGGCCGGCAAATATTTGAGCGCTCCACCCGCCAGCGTTCCAAGTGAGCAATTGTTCAGTGCAGCCGGACCTATATACGAGCCTCTAAGAAATCGCCTCATGGTAGAAAAGGCAGCAAAATTACTTTTTTGGAATATAATATGCCCCTTTTGAACTTAGACTACTAGATTAAAACACGGTATGGGTTAAGCACTCGTTCAATGTTCTAATAATTTATAAAATTTTTAAGTAATAAAAACGATGACTTAAGTTGAAAATTCCGAAAAGTTCGAAAATTCGCATTCGCGAATGTGAAAAATATGGCATGCGAAACATCCCTAGTTTATATCATTTATCAATTTAAGCATATACGATAAAAAAAAAGTAAAATATATATATATATATTGCGGGTCCGAAAGAAATATTTATTAGTTACATTGAGTTACGCCAAAATAGTGCCGAAAATCAATCGATTGTGCTTAAGGTGCCGGCTGCTTCCGAAAGGGCCGAAAATTGCACAATGCACACTCATTTTCCATCACGTTCATTATATACGTTCATAATTTTTTTTTTTTTTAGCGAGATGTAGTCCTTGAATTGGTGTTGCTCATGATAATGCGAAGTTCAGCAGCTGTTGAGCGTATCCGTCAGATCCTTGGGACTTACGAATCGTTATCGCAATCGCAGAGATCAGAAAAAAATGGTTGCGCTTTAACCATTACTATTTTATTATGTACTAATGCTATAGAGTAGGGATGCCCAAATTTGCACAGCGGGGCTAGGCAAGCGCGGAAGGAAAAAGTTATCGGAAGGGGAAAACGACGTCAGCAGAATAGTGAGATTGGGTGTGTCATAGAGTACTTGTTGGCAGTGATGCCAGTAGTTATGGTAGAGGGCATTCAGTTGTTATCGAACATTCATGCGGTGAGGATGTGCTCGCGCTTTTATTGCTTTTATTGCGGTTAACAAGCATTTTTTTAAACGCTAGCACAACCTCACTCACTGAACATTCAACACCAACTGAATGCTCTCCTTCAATAATCGTTGGACCATGTAGTCTATTTGTGGTATATTGGAGTACTTATAAAAGTGTTCGTCTGTCATGCTGTAGCGGACCAACTCGTCCCCCTGCACCATCTTACTGTTACCCGATCACTGCTCATGTTTGAACGAAATGTTATTTAAGTTGAGCATTTGAAAGCACAGTTGCATGTCTGGCTGTAGCTGAACGTTTAGAGATGCTCGCTGTTATTTGTTAGCTCCAAGCATGTTCGGCTTCGAATGCCGCCAGAAGTAACATGTAATTTTTTATTTTTGTTTTTGGATTTTATTAATTGCGAAAAAGCATCTGTGAAGTGAAGAATAAAAGCGTGTACAAGCGGAAAAATATATCAACAATTCCATTGTTAATATGTTGCAAGTAGTTTTGTGCTTCTCTCCTTCTTTTTTGGCGCTGTAACCGCCTAAGCGGTTTTTGGCGAGTTCAGCAAAGCACGCCAGTCGTCGTTTCTCTTATGTGCCACCTGACGCCAATTGGAAACGACAAGTGAAGCCAAGTTATTCTCCACCTGATCTTTCCTTCGCAGTGGGGGCCTCCCTCTTCCTCTGATACCACCAGTGGGTTCCGAGTTGAATAATTTCAGAGCTGGAACGTCGGTGTCCATTCGAACGACATGGCCAAGCCAGCGGAGCCGCTGTATTTTAATTCGCTGCATAATGTCCATGTCGTTGTAAAGCTCATGCAACTCTTCGTTCTATCGTCTGCGGTACTCGCTGTCGCCAACGCGTAAAGGACCGTAAATCTTCCGCAAAATCTTTCTCTCGAACACTCCAAGAGCCGCCGCATCGGATGTTGACATTGTCCATGCTTCTGCGCCATATACCAGCACGGGCATGATGAATGACTTATAGAGCGTGGTTTTCGTACGTCGAGAGAGGACTTTACTCCTGAATTGCCTACTCAGTCCAAAGTAGCACTTGTTGGCAAGAGTGATTCTGCGTTGGATTTCAATGCTGACATTATTATCGGTGTTAATGCTGGTTCCCAAGTAAACGAAATTCTCTACTTTCTCGAAATTGTAACTGTCAACAGTGACGTGGGTGCCAAGGCGCGAATGTGCTGACTGTTTCTTTGATGACAGGAGATACTTCCCCTTGTCCTCGTTTACCACCAGACCCATTCGCTTTGCTTCCTTATCCAACTTGGAAAAGGCAGAACAGACTTCGCGGTTTTTGTTACCGATGATGTCGATGTCATCGGCATAAGCCAGCAATTGCACTCTCTTGTAGTAAATTGTTCCTGAGAAGTTCAGTTCTGCAGCTCTTATTATCTTCTCCAACATCAGATTAAAGAAGTCACATGAAAGGGAGTCGCCCTGTCTGAATCCCCGTTTTGTGGCGAACGGCTCGGAGAGGTTTTTCCCTATTCTGACGGCCACCAGCTATTGCTCAACGTTATTTTACACAGCCGTATGAGTTTTGAGGGGATGCCAAATTCAGAAAGCGGCGTATAGGTAACTCCTTTAGTGCTGTCAAAAGCGGCTTTAGAGTCGACAAATAGGTGGTAAGTGTCGATCCTTTTCTCGCGGGTCTTTTCCAAGATTTGGCGTATTGTGAATACCTGGTCTATGGTGGATTTGCCAGGTCTAAAGCCACACTGATAAGGCCCAATCAGTTCATTGTCGGTGGACTTCAGTCTTTTATACAATACGCTCGATAAGACCTTGTAACCTATGCTTAGAAGGCTGATCCCGCGGTAGTTGGCGCGAATGGCGGCGTCACCTTTCTTGTGGATTGGGCAGAGCCACTTAAATTCCATGCGTTCATCTGACCATATTCTGCACAAGAGTTGATGCATGCACCTTATCAACTCCTCGCCGCCGTACTTGAATAGTTCAGCTGGCAGCCTGTCAGCTCCAGCAGCTTTGTTGTTTTTCAGCCGATTTTTGCTATTCGTACCTTGTCATAGTCAGGCGGTGGAACGTTGACTCCGTCATCATCGACTGCGGGCTCGGGCTCTTCTTTTCCACAACTTTCCGTGCTGCTACCATTTAGTAGGGTAAGTACGCTCTGAACATCGGTTACTAGGTCGTCATTGTTGTTCTTACAGGAGTACGCCCTGGTCTTGAAACCTTCCGTAAGTCGCCTAACTCTCTGGTAAAATTTTCGGTCATTCTTCCTGTCGGCCAGCATTTCAAGCTCTTCGCACTCATGTATTTCGGCCTCTCTCTTCTTATTGCGGCAAATACGTCTCGCTTCCCTCTTCAGATTCCTATAGCGGTCCCACATAGCGCGCCCGATCGTGGCGTGGCCATGTAGGCGGCATCTTTTTTCTCTGAAGCTTCCTGACACTCCTCATCGTACCAGTTGTTCTTTCGGGCTCGCTGCAATCCGACTACTTCTTCGGCGGCGGTACTTAATGAGCGGGAAGTGTTGCTCCACTGCTCGCATATGTCGGTTTGTTGAAGAGTGCTCTCTGAGAGCAGGTGTGAGAGTCGAGTAGCGAAAGCACTGGCCGTCTGTTGTGATTGCAGCTTTTTGACGTTAAGCTTTCCTTGCATATTTGGGCGCACATTTTTTGCTGCACAGAGGCGGGTGCGTATCTTGGCTGCAACAAGATAGTGGTCCGAGTCGATGTTGGGCCTCGGAGTGTGCGTACGCCAAAAACACTGGAAGCGTGCCTTCCGTCTATCACAATATGATCGATTTGGTTTCTCGTTTTTCGATCCGGAGACAGCCACGTAGCTTGATGAATCTTTTTATGTTTAGGGCCCCGGCGAAGTCGATCAGCCTCAATCCCGTGTCGGACGTTTCGTCGTGGAGGCTGAATTTTCCGATGGTTGTTCCAAAGATCCCTTCCTTGCCCACCGTGGCATTGAAGTCGCCAAGCACGATTTTGATATCATGACGGGGGCAGCGCTCGTACGTGCGCTCCAAGCGCTCATAGAAGAGATCCTTGGCTGCCTCATCCTTCTCTTCCTTCAGGGCATGGGCGCAGATGAGCGAGATGTTGAACACTCTCGCTTTTATGCGGATTGTGGCTAGACGCTCGTCCACCGGGGTTAACGACAGTACTCGGCGACGGAGTCTCTTTCCCACCACAACTCCTACTCCGAATTTGCGCTACTTTACATGACAGCTATAGTAGATGTCGCAAGGCCCCAGACATTGCTTGCCTTGCCCCGTCCAACTCATTTCTTGGATGGCGGTGATGTCAGCTTTTTGCCGGGCAGAGGCACCTTCCCCATTAAGGGTCCGGACATTCCAGGTGCATGCCCTCAAATTGTAGTCCTTTAAACGTTTGCCGTGGTCGTTATCATAAGGGGGGGATCTCATCCGAGGCTTTGCCTTGCTTCTTCACTGGAAGTAGTTTTTACGTGGCGGGTCCCTAACCCAGCGCACAACCCACTGCTGGGACGGGGGTGGTTTCGCAACCAAATACCCGTTTATATAGCGAGCCGCTTGCTCCAAGCAGACACCCGCTTGCAGCCGCACCTACTAGTGAACAGACGATGCAGACTTCAGTGAGCCCTTAAACTGAATAAGTCGGAGTGGCCCCACCGAAGCTCCCTCTCTTTCTGCCGTGACCCAAGGCTCCACTCGGATTGGTTACCGCATCTTGCACATGGGTTGCTCACGTTGCCCAGGACGCAAGAGTCGGGATTGAGTAAAGCCATACCCAATCAGGGCAACAAGTAGGAAACCAAAACCCCCATGGTGGTCCACTGAGAAGATCAAAATTTAATGAAGCTAAGAGATCCAACTCTTGGAGTGAATTTAAAGACTGGCCACGCCGATTTAAGTATGCAATAAGGGACGCTAAGCGCTCCTCATGGAGGAACTTCTGTCAGAAGATAGAAAGTACTTCGGAGGCCAGCAGATTGGGCAAAATACTATCTATGAGTCCCAGCAATATTAGCTATCTCATCAAGGAGGATGGTGATTGGACAACTAGCAGCGAAGAAACTCTAGAGCTTCATGTACAGACGCACTTTCCGGGTAGCCTCCACAGTAGAGTCACAAATACCCGAATCATAGGCAACCATGATGACATTCCAGCGAATATCATTACCGAGGGGAACATAAAGCGTGCTATTAGCATCTTCCAACCGTTTAAATCTCCGGGACCAGACGGAATTATTCCCGCTGACCTACAGCATACAGCAGAAATGATTGCACCTATACTTAATTATATACCCCACAAATGGGAGGAGGTAAGAGTAGTTTTCATTCCCAAGGCAGGGAAAACTACACACACGAGAACAAAAGACTTCAGACCAATTAGTCTGTCGTCTTTCCTGTTGAAATCTCTAGAGAGACTAATAGATGGGCACATTAGGGACAAGGTGGGCAGCAAACTTTCGGCAGCCCAACATGCCTACAACAAAGGGAGATCAGTCGGAACAGCACTCCATTCTTTAGTGCACACAATCGAAAGATCACTTTATTACAAAGAATACCCCTCGCGGCCTTCCTGGACATCAAGGGTGCTTTCAACAATGTATCTCCAGCAGCGATTATCTCATCTCTGATAAATCTGGGAGTAAGAAATTCACTAACCTCGTTTATTGAACGAAGGTTAATCGGCCGATAAATAGGCGCAGGGTTAGGTGAACCAGTAATAAAAGTTGACAGATCTGATCCAAACATCCCTCAACAAACTACCCCTGTGGTGTAACAGGCGAGAACTGATAGTGAATCCTGAAAAAACAGACCTTGTGCTGTTCACCAGGAAGCACAAGATACCTGATCTCGGGAACATAACTCTAGAAGGCAACACCCTCGCAAAAAGGAAGAGACCAAATATCTAGGTCTCATAGTAGATAGGAAACTAAACTGGGGGCCCAACGTTGCAGATAGAGTGCGCAAAACAACAGTGGCACTATATTCCTGCAGCAGAGCAATAGGGGAAAAATGGGGGATGGAACCCAAAATAATACACTGGCTATACACGGCGGTGGTTAGGCCAATTCTCTATCACGGTATAGTGGTATGGTGGAACGTCCTTGGGAAAGGCGTAAACTTCAAAAAAATGGACAAGGTTCAAAGGCTTGCGTCCACACTCATAACTGGTGCGATGAGAACAACACCATGCAAGGCACTGTATGCCCTACTGAATTTACTTCCGGTGGACCCACATGCCAAACAAGTCGCAAGTGGCGCGGCAATTCGAATGAACATTCTAAATAAGTGGTCAAATACCAGTCATGGTCACGGTAGAATACTAACGGAGTTTCCGGGGCTTCCCGGATTGGTGGACTATGCACTTCCAGAACCTGCTCCCGCTACAGCGCTCGCGAACCTCCACCTCAAGGAAAGAGTGGAAGCATGACGTTGTAAGTAGTGTAGAGTCCATCCATGTATACACAGATGGCTCAAAACTCGAGGGAAGGGTTGGAGGAGGTGTATACTCCCATCACCTGGGAATCTCCCTCAGCTTTCGTCTCCCGGACCACTGTAGCGTTTTTCAGGCTGAACTGATGGCAATCGACAGGGCCACGAAACTGGTAAAGTGTGATATGATACCCCAAGTGGATATCTATATCTTCACTGACAGCCAGGCGGCAATAAAGTCCCTCACGAAGCAGTCGACAACCTCCATGGTAGCCATGAAATTCCGCGCATCTCTTAACGAGATGGCTGAGTCATTTCGCCCAAAGGTAATATGGGTTCCGGGACACTGCGGCATAGAGGGGAATTTTAAGGCCGACGAACTGGCGCGACTTGACACGAAACTTCCTTTTGAGGATATAAACGACGAAATAGGAATACCCTTGCAAACTTGTAAGCTACTTATCTCCGAGAGGCTCACTAAACTTGCGAACGAAAGGTGGCAGGACGACATCACCTTCAAAACTGCCAAACAATTATGGCCGGTGCTCAGCGCCAAACGCACTGCTACTGAGTCTAAATAAGCCCAATATTGGATTATTAGTATCCGTCATAACAGGACACTGCCTAATTGGCAAGCACGCCTATTGACTTGGCCTATGTTTACATGAATTCTGTAGAAGTTGTCAAGATGAAGAGGAGGAGGAAACGATTCTGCACCTGTTGTGCCAATGCACTGCTCTATCTAGACGAAGACTCTCCACTCTCGGTAGGCAATTCTTCGACAACTTGGGGGACCTTAGATGCGTCGAAATCAGGGATCCTCTAAAATTCGTTCAAAGTTCAAAATGGTTTTAAGGGGGATTGGGAGTTACTGACCCAACATGCGGCATCACAAAGGGCCCTGAGCCTAAGTGTGTCTTATAGACGACCGCGACAACCTAACCTAACTTAAGCCATGCAACTGTAACTGCATATCCAGCGCAACGACTATACCCCATTGCACTCCAGAGTTTTGTGCTACTCTGATGTAATGCAGAGATGGATTTTATGGTCCTGCCCTAGGACATCGCAATGTTAATTGGACCATATTTTTATATGAATTGTGGTTAATTAGGGAGTACTCTTTTCACTCATGCATGGAGTAGTCGCGATTTTTACAGGGTCTCGCTGTTTTCGCAAAATGTAGTTGTGTGCGTGAGCCCATCGCTGACATATGTTCACAACCTGCAGTAATTTAGACTCACCCTGGGTTAGCCCTCAGATAGTCACTATTGTTTTACCAGCACTAGTCCCTCATAATTCCCCTGCCAATGCTTTCAACTGCCATTTTTAGCATTGGCGTGTCATTGGGAAAGGACCGGTCCAATCAACACTGACCGTAAGATAGTCCTGGCCAAGACCAACTTTGGATATTTTTTTCGTTGGAGTAAGATTGCGTTCCGCACTTCACAGATGCTTTTTCACCTTTCGGAAACACAGAAAAAAAATTATCATTTTATAACCATGTTGCCTCTGACGGCATTGAACCCTGACCCTCCTGAAATAGTGGCAAGCTTCTCTGCGCACTGAGCTACAGCCACGCATGTAAATGTGTGTTCAAATGTTCACTTTGCATCAAGGCCAGACCAAGCGATTGAAACATTTACAGGGAGGTGTTCTTAAAATTTTTTTTATTGAATTGCGAGACAACACCACCCTGTCACTGCCAAACTGTCTATCTCTAGACCGATTCCTGGGGACTGGGCAAATGTTCAATTCTGACCAGTCAAATT
>NW_023463040.1:0-15767 GCF_013731165.1 Rhagoletis pomonella | reverse complement strand
CAATAGTAACAGCCCCAACATCTACAGCCATAATCAGTCGACGAGTCGACAGCAACAAGACATTCACAATCGCCTACAATATTTGCAACAACAGCAACAACAACTTCTCGTAGAACAACAGTACCTCAATCACATTCGTCATTTGCATCATTTACGTCAGCACTACGAGTACTATCATCATCAACGTTATCGTTTATCGTTGCCTGTGCTGCCACGTTTTCAACTGCAAGTGCAGCAACAGCTAGTACGACCTGTACAGGCAGTGCAGCAGCAGCAGCATACAGCACTAACGCTGGTGCCCACTCAGCAACAGCACCCACAGCCTTTGACGGCTTCATCATCTTCATCAACAGCGCCGGTGGTGCACAACGAAGACGAGAGCGCCGTCGTTGTCGCTTCCGCTCCCGCATCCGCACCCGCTTCCGCTACTGCAGCCTCTGCCTCTGCTTCCGCTGTCGCCGTCATCGCCGCCTCTGGAACACCCTGCACGCAGCCGCAGCCGCAGCAACAGCAGCCGCAGGCGCAGCAGCAGCAACAACCATTCACCCTGTTACAACACACACAAATGTCCAATAAGCTAAATCCGAAACGCCGTGAAGGTCCGATCGCTACCGGTACCGGCACACCATCGGCCGGCAATACATCCTCAGCCGCTAACACATCCTCCTCCTCTAGTTCGTCACTGTCGTCCGCTGGTGGCGGTGATGGTGGCATGTCTGCCGATTTAACTTCGTTGTTCGAGTGCCCGGTGTGCTTCGATTATGTTTTGCCACCGATATTACAATGTTCTAGCGGGCATCTGGTATGCGTATCATGTCGCTCGAAACTCACCTGCTGTCCAACATGTCGCGGCCCATTGGCCAACATACGCAATTTGGCAATGGAAAAGGTCGCCTCCAATGTGAAATTTCCGTGCAAACACTCAGGTTACGGCTGTACAGCATCGCTTGTCTACACCGAAAAGACCGAGCACGAAGAGACATGCGAATGTCGACCATATCTATGCCCATGTCCGGGTGCATCGTGCAAATGGCAAGGTCCATTAGATTTGGTCATGCAACACCTAATGATGTCCCACAAAAGCATCACCACGCTACAGGGGGAGGATATTGTCTTCCTTGCTACCGATATCAATCTGCCTGGCGCTGTTGATTGGGTTATGATGCAGTCATGTTTTGGTCATCATTTCATGTTGGTGCTCGAGAAGCAAGAAAAATATGATGGTCATCAGCAATTCTTCGCCATCGTACAGTTGATCGGCTCACGGAAAGAAGCCGAAAATTTCGTGTATCGATTGGAGTTGAATGGCAACCGTAGACGCCTCACCTGGGAGGCTATGCCGCGCTCCATACACGAAGGTGTTGCCTCTGCTATACACAACTCGGATTGCTTGGTGTTTGATACATCGATTGCACAACTCTTTGCGGATAATGGCAATCTGGGAATAAATGTAACAATTTCAATTGTCTAAAAAGGACTTACACACACATACTTATATACCAACACACACTTACACATGTAGAGAGAGAAGACAAGAACAGGAAATATTTGTAGAAGATAAAGCGTGGAAATTTAAGGGGAAAGATAGTGCGATAATGAAGAGAGAGGGAATGAGGTCACGTGGTATTGCAAAATGGGACTTAATGGAAGAAAGCGACTATTGAGCAGGGAACGAAAAATGGCTGCAGATATGCATACATACATACAGTTTGCAAAGAAAATTCTTTTTTTTTTAGAAATTTTAGTAAAATGTAAAAAATATACTAGGAGCTGATTTAATTTTATTTAATTGAAGCACCTGTAAAGGGCAATTTTATATTTAATAGAATACTATTTTTTAATACAAAATTTTAACAAAGATTGGTTGATTCAAGGAGTGGAGCTGGAAAAATTCATTTTCACTTACTAACATCTTACTCGAAAATTTAGAAGAGATTTGTATAAAAGAATTTTAACATTACAGTTGTCATATCTAAAACAAAGACATTATACACCTCGAAATATGAGATACATTAACAAAGATTGGTTGAACCAAGGAGTGGAGCTGGAAAAATTCATAGATCATTTCTAGGTTGCCTTATCGATCCTTCGAGATACGGTCAAGTACCATCATTTCACCACTCGAGGCTACTAAAACAACAACAAAACCTTTATTGTTAAAATAAATGCCTTGGCAGCTACAACCAAAAATATAAGGCGCTTGTACAACGAATACCCATGGGCTTGAAGGTTGGTTCTTTACTACAAACTTAACTAACCGCTTACATGAACATTTAAAAGGAATTTGTATAAAACAATTTTAACATTACAGTTGTCATATCTAAAACAAAGACATTATACACCTCGAAATTAGGTACATTATACTTTAGTGAGATTTTTTAAGTTTTTCGTACATTCAAATACTCCAAGAAATTTTATAAAAAATTATGTAAAACATTTTAATATTTTATTTAAGAAAATTAATTAACTATCCCTATTTAGACACCGTAATGTGTATGTAATTGCTTGGAGCTGTTCAACGTCTACAGCTTTGTCCCATTTTGCAATACTTTGCTGTTTACACGAAGAAAACGTTTCTAAAACGATTTCCGTCAAGAGCTCGACTAATTTGTATCCTATTTTTTATGTTATTCTTCTAAACCTACAATTAACCATAATTAATGTTATCTAATTTCAACAACAAAAAGCACTGTGTAGTTTAATTTAATACAAAGCAAATGTTGCCGTCATTGTGCGATGTGAGAAGAATGGGCAAATAGTGAAGAGTGCAAAAATTCCGAATTTGAAAACAAGCAAAAAAAAAAAATTTCGTTTTGAAAACGCTCATTTTTAAATAGTAATAGCGATAGAGTTACGCATTCTTATGGGCGATTGTAATTTGTTTAGTTTTTGTATTTTCCTTACAATTTTTTTTTTTTATGATTTGCCCTCATTACCATTCTTGTATAAATTTGAGCTTAATTTAAGTTCTTATGGTTTATATTAAGACGATAAAACTAAAAACCAAATAATACACAAACATATAAAAACAAATCATTAACTTAAACTTTTGTACTATATATTAAGGCAATTGAAATTTTGCGTATGTTAGTATAGCTTTGTATTTTGTATTTGAACGTGAAAAAAATTGTAAATGTACATATAATGTGGCCTGATCCAGGTTGCCATGGTATTTGCGTAGAGAACGTTTTTGAAGAACTGTCATGTCTCAGTTAAGAACTTGGCATTTCCCCTCTTCTTGGTTCTCCCTACCTACCCTCATGGAAAGCGTTTACAAACAGACTCAAATCGTGCAACAAATGATATTTATAAATGAGCCCAAACTATTTGCCCTCTTAAATATCTTTTGCAACTAAATAAATGCGTTAGCAAGAAAATGGAGCTATAGTTTACCTCACTAATTTCAGATGCCGATAAAACGGCATGACTTCCCCGGTCGGGCCAAGCAGAATGTGGTTCCAAAAGTAATGCCTTTTGAGGCACAGATTTCTTCATAAGAAATTTCAAATATATGTATCTACATATGTAGTAATTAAATTTGAAATAAGTATAAGGCATATATTTATGCCAGATAAACTAACAATGTTGCTATGTACATACTTTTTTTTCATTATTATTGGAAGGCTAAGAATCTGTCAGCTGTCAAAACCCAGCATTCGGTAATGCTTTGACTTCGAAAAATAAATACGCACGAGAATAAGAAGCTCTCCAAACCAGCATCGACCCCAGCCAAAATTGACATCTAAAAGAACCGTTTTTTACAAGCCATTCAACGATTTTATGTTTTTACAACTTATTCTGGGTTGGAAGTGGACTTTGTTATGAGTACATTTTGAAAGCAACCAAGTCCGAATGGGCAATCGGTTTCAGACCTTCCGGAAAGAGGCCTTCGACGAAAATAAGCAGAGATTTCTATAAAGACAAGCTAACCGTCTTATTTTTTTCCCTGAAAATGAAAGCGTTCGAGTAGTGTGAGCTTTGGTTTCAACAATATTTTGCCCAATGAGTGCGATAATTGGTCTGCAATTAAATAGAGCAAGGCTTTAAACGGTAGTTGATACTGTTCGAATAAGAAATTTTGTTCCAAATTGATTTTCAAATGTAATCCATAAATTTCGAAAAGTGTTCACTTAAAAATGAGCTAAATTGGAACATACCTTAGGTACTTCAAAATACTGGATACTACTATAGCTTAACAGCACTGTTCTAAATACTTTACCTAAAGACAAGCTTTCAATAGGAATCCCAGATAGCAGCGAATGGCAAAGCTAAACGGTAATGTTGTCAGTGGGATTAGCTTAGAAGAGCGATCGTCCGGTTCCCTGATCATTGCAATGTCTTTCAAGCAGAATTAACAGCCATAAAAGAAGCCAGTCTTCGGCTCACCCGCGCCTTAGTTTGAATATTCATTTTATCATCGCCTTGAAGGTAGCAATCGAATGAAGGAAGCGTGAACAATTTGGCCTATAAGTTTATAAGTAAATGTAGCACGGAAGCCTTCCACAGGCAAACATTTAACTCAGCGGCTCATTTTCTCTTAAGTCATCTCTAAGGTGACCTTGTGAAATCGTCAAAACATTAAGTCTATTAAATGTCAAAGAAAACTTAAATTTTATTAACAAATGGCCCAGACTAGAAGAAGCTAAAAAAGCAGCTGGAATCGGGTTATAAAATAAGAAAACCAAATCCAGCCCCAATAGCAGCAACACGGTACCATTCATTGATTGCTTCTTCATTAAAAAAGTGGTGTTCGCAGTTGTATGGATGTGAAGGTGTCGAATATATTTCAGCTGAATTCTGGAAAAAAACTTCCCCCTCCGAATGAGAATTACGTACATACATTAAACCTTCGCCATATACATTTCAAGAAAAAAAAATTGTTATTGCCATTTGATATATGTCGTTTTCATAGTCAAAATAAAGTCGACACTTAAGTTAGTTGCGGCTTTTTGACATAATTTGCAACAGAATATCTGTCCAAAGACCTGCGTCGATTTTGTTTCAAAAGACGATGCTTTTCGAAAAGTTGAACAATTTGTACTATAAAATACCATTTTTTTTAATCAGTTACCACCTTCGTAAGTCTAAAATTTAAGAATAATGATTTGACGGATTAAAAAGTCTTTCGGTCAGGTATCATCGTCCGATTCATCTAGAAAAAAGTGTTTTATATAAGGAAGATTTTCTCTGCACTGTGGCGACAGAAAATATAGATAAATTTTTCATTTGAATCAGCATTAAAACCTCTATTAGCCCTACTTTCGACTTTTGCTAGCCTAGGCACCTCTGAACCGCTTTTACTTTTAGTCTACATGCATTCATATTGGAAGCCCAAACATTTCGGGTTCCCACATTCTCTTTCCCTAGCAATAACTACTCAAGAGTTCCCTGTCTTGCCAGTTCATTGGCCCTGCATATCACTCAGGCCGTTCAGGGTTTGACACAAAAATCCTAGGGTTTGAGAAACATTTTTTTTTCATTTTTTTTTTTGTAGTTTTGATGTCTTCACATAGGCTGTAAGAAAAAATTCTCAAAATAAGCATGCCCTTTCAGGGTTGAAGAATTGTTTGTTTAGTTAAAGTTTTGTTAAGAAATGTTATTAAAAAACCACAAAAGTGAAGAAATTATAATTTTATTTTTTAATCTCGGGCAACTGAAAAGGTGGTTACCCTATTAACAAACAATCTACTTTTATTTCATAATAACCTTGATGACATTGGGCCTCCGTCGAAAACCGGTTTTGTCTGGGTAAGCGGGGGAAGGGAATGCAAAATTACCTCAACCATTTCACTGACTCCAATGCCAATACATTCATACAGAACTTAAACCTCCATGCAATGAAAAGCCAAACCAATCGGTAAAAATACCACTTCATTAGCTAGTATGAGTTAAAGTGATGGCCTACAAGTTCTGCCTTTGAGTTGACAAAATCAACAAAAATAAAAAGCATTTAATTGCTTCCTTTACAAATGTTGACAGTGGCGACGCGTGAAGACCACTCGTTCTGGTTCTGAGATCACAGGTTCAAATCCGCTTGGAGGTTGTCAAGATTTTTCAAATTAAAATAATGTAAGTGTCAAATTCGACAAAATTGCTAGAATTTACCAGAGAAGGTGCCCGTACTCGGTTCTCTGGCTATGTAGGCGAAAAATGGGGTAGTAAACTAGGTATTCTCTCTTTGTCAGAAGTTGCAAGATTTTACCTGAAGAATTTTTACTGGCTGGTAAAATCTGATACGCTGTTCAGTGTCAAAGCAGATTGAAGGTTGAATAAACAAAAACAAAAGTACATCTGTACATTTTCACCTTATTAAATATATTTGTTTATTTGCCTGCGTACTTCCGTATAATTTAACAAATCGCCAAATGATAACAACAGCTATGCAAACAAAAATGGCGTCTACGGTGTATTTCACAGTTTTATCAGTTTTTAGCCAAAAAGAGTGGCCTACCCGAGAGCTTGAACCATGGATCTCAGTAGCGTTCCCATACTTTTTGGGGTTTCTCTCTTTCTCTGAGAGCAATTTTGCTTTTTCACAGTTTTACCAGTTTTTTCCAGAAAAGTTGAGGAACGAAACTATAAATATTTCATTTTAAATATAAATTACCAATTTAAAAATCTAATTTCATTTGAGAAAAAACGTAAGAAGAAAATTTAAAAATTACAATAAAAAGCCTAAGTTAAACAAAAAAATCTACAAAAAAAAGCATTTTCCCTAACTGAGGACTTCAAGCTCGGGCCTGAGGAGTGGCACGCAATAACTTTGGTCTGTCGGTCGGTCTGTAGCGCCGCGAGCAAAACGACAAACTTATTCCTTCACGGTGGATGAACTGGCTGACTATCGCGTCATTCTACTAGTATTTCGACCGGCGAGTGTTGATGCATAGGCAATTGCTATTCCGTAAAACACCGCCATGTTAAAAATACCAGTCGGTAACATTGAGAAAAGGATAGAACGTGAACTGGTTGGGCTGAAATGCTAACTGATGGCATTCTAGTTCACAACTAGTAGCTTTTCCTGCAGGGCTGTTCTCGACCGACTGCTCAGTCTGCGTAAAAATTTTGTGGATAGCGTAACTGGCGTTGGACTGAGGACAAAGAACGCAGATAATAAGAAGGGACAACACGTTATAATTGTAGGGAGTGTGAATAACAGGGGCGTCCCTTCTTACCCAATCAAAGAGAAGAGAAGGCATGCTTCTGTTATCTACCTCTTTGTTGCCGATTAAAAGAAAATCTCATATTTTTGGTATTCTTTTTTTACATTATTTGAATCGTCTGGCAGCGCCAACGTCTGTGTTCAATTGCAACTCTTGAGGAGAAGAAAGTTTTGTCAAAATATGACATGGTGAAACACAGTCTTAAGGAAAACTATATTACCCTTAACTATTTATCTATATAGTTAGTGTAACTATTTTCTTTTATAACTAATAATACATTTGTATGTATGTACAAGATTGAGTCTGTTTGAAGTAATAATCAAATTAAAATAAAACCAAAAGACAACGCAGTGTAAAGCAAAAAGTAAAAGAAAATTACTCTACAACAGATGTGAAAGAAATTAAGAACAGCTAAAAATATGAAGTTCTGAAGATAAACCGACTACGCAAGCTAATAAGCGTAAAAGGGTGTAACCCAGTTTGGTGATATTGGACATGATATTCATAAAATAATATAGAAAATTGCATACTACAGTTTGGGAGTTAATTTTTTTTGTTCTAGTTTTGATGAACGAACAAGTGGTTCTTTTCGTTCACTAGTCCTTTATTTTGAAAGCAACTTCGTTCATTGTCATTGTTCAACAATCTTGTTCTTACAAAATAGGTGAAGAGATATTATTTTGAGCGGGAAATACCGATTACTTTTCGGAACTAAATAATAGCAGTAGTGCCCCATCAGCACTATTTACCAAGTCTTTGCTCATTAAATGACATGCAAAATGCGGCATTGAAAATAGCAACATCAACAGAACGAACTAAGAGACCCAAAATCGAAGGTTTGCTTTACTATTTCAGTTGAAAGGCCCGGTTAAATGCACAAGTTCAGAACGCAACGATCCAGCTCTAGCGCATACCATGCTCGCTTTCATAATAAATTCTTTCATATGTGCAGTGTTTATAGGCCAGTCAATATAGCTGGTGGAAAAAATTCCGCACAGGATAAAAAAGTTCCATTTTGTTCAGAAAAATACTTTAATTGAAATTTGATAGTAAATATTTTTAATTCATTTAAAACTATTGACAGTTAATTAATAATAAATAATTTATTAATTTGTTGAAATTTGACTCCTACAAGGATTGCTTCACGGTGATTTCAACAATGAAATCGGTTTTTCGTACCGGTTACCAATTTAGAAAAACCCGGATTTTTAGTATGTACTTCTTACCAATTTTTAATCATTAAAAACTATTGACAATTAATTATTAAGAAATAAAATAATTTGTTGAAATTTGACTCCTAGAAGGATTAGATACTTGACGGTGGTTTCAAAAATGACATCGGTTTTTCGTACCGGTTACCATATTAGAAAAACTCAGGGTTTTGTTACCGGTTACCAATTTTAAGGAAAGCGCAGGGGTCACGCCGATTTTATTAATAGATATCGTCATTTAAAAAATTAAATAGACAGGTCTGACTGTGAATCTCGGTTATGTAGGTGTTTTACTTCCGCTCGAATATCACCAAACTTGCGACATATGTACAGGGCCGTCGTGGGAAAACTCGGGCCACGGACTGAAAAATGACGGGCATATATAAATTGTATTAATTCAAAAGCATATGATCATTTTCTTTAATGTATAGAGTTAGAAACAATCAGCACGAATCGGAATATATTTCTAATATTCTAATAATTTCTGAAAAAAATTTCAAGTCTCTTAAAAAGCCCGGGCCCGGAGGAGTTCACCCCTTCCCCCCCTCCCTCTAGACGGGCCTGCATATTATGTATTGTCGCCAAACTGGGTTCTTCAATACACCAAACTTCCACTGTTTTTTCCAAATGCATAAAATATGCATACATTTAACGCTCAATGCAGTAACTGCATAAGCGATTTTACATGAATATATTTTAAATCTTAAAAAAAATACATAACTTAAGCTAAACTTATGTACACAGAATTATGTAGTTATATATATATATTTTTTTTTTTTTCATAGGTTAGTCGATCTCTAAAATTTGATTAATGATGAAAATTGAAGACAAAAGGAGAAGTAAAACATATTTAAAATGCTGGAAGCACGGCAGAAAAATTACAACTATGTAGTATAATTTTATATATTTTTTTTGCGTCCTTCTCTGATTGACATAGCTGAGCAAGCATTATCTAACTTTTCATTAAAAACATGTAAATACATACAGACATACATGTATAAATTCAAATATGTATGTATGTATGTAAGTATGCAATGAATATTTAAAACTAAAAATCGGTTTCTTCCTCTTTTTTATAATTCTGAACTGTTCTTTTTTATTACTTTGCCACTAAATACTACATATACATACTAACCTAACTCAGTAACGGTTGAATATGTTAATTTATCTATTCTTAATTAATTTCATTGCCGCACTCTTAAGTTTACATCAAATCGATTGCTCTGAGGTTACATATGCATGTATGTATGTATGTAAAAAACACAACTCCAAGCTAAAAATGGAAAACAAGTGAAAAGGCGGTTGGCAGTTTTCTTAACTTTTTATTTTAAATAATTAGCTTTAGTTCATTCGTTTCTGTTAGCAAACCAAAACAAAGAAAAATAAAACAACTTAAAGTGCATAAGTTTAATGGATACATCAGCTACATAATAGCTCTGATCCAATACTTTTCGTGAAAAATCCTGTAAAACTGTCAAACAGCAAAATTACTCTCTGAAGTGAGAGTAAAAAGTGAGTAACAACAAAAAGTACGGGAACAAAAAAAAACATTTTTCCTGTAAAAACGTCAACCAGTGATTGCTTGACACTTTTCATGATTTTACCAGAAGTATAAGTTCGGGTAAAATCTTGCAACTTCATTCTCTACACAACTCTCCAAAAGTCGCTCTCATTTACAGGATTTTGGAGGATTTCGGAGTACGGGAACATTTTTCCTGCAAATTCCTGCAAGTTCGTGTAAAATCCTGTAAGTTCATGGAGTACTGGATCAGAGCCTAATATGTACCAACATACATATTTATGTTTGGTGATGTATATAAACACACATATATACACATATACAAACAAAAATTGACAGTACGAATGCATTGAAGTTCTTAAACTATGAATACAATGAATGTAAACATACAACAACAACAAGTGTTTAAAGCATTAAAGTGATTAGTAAAAATAAAAACTTAAACATACATACATTTGGTAAAGTGTTTTAATTTTTGTTTGGACTTTCATAGTAAAAAATATAGATACAGCGGCAGGGGCGCCGAGCGGCTTGTCAACAGGGGGTGATTTGCGCCGGTCACGAGTTCGGGGGTCTCGCGCGTGCTTTCAAAATGCTGTTGTTTGCCCACTTCTGACCAAAAGCGATACAAATGAAGGGTGTATTCGAACAGTGCTATTTTTTATGAAAGAGCATAACGTTCGACGCGAAAATGTGTGCCATTCTGCCTACATCAAGCGTTCGAAGAACAAACTTTTGACAATCAGTTGCTCATAATTGGCCAATCAAAAGCAACATAAAAATTTTTACTGCACAATTTCTGCAGCATTTCAGAAGATTTTAAGTTGAGCATCAGCAATATATCATTAAGAATGCAAGAAGGCTGCAATATTGCCGGAATTATTTCGTAGCTCGAACACACCCGAAATGCCCCGTTCAATGCACGATGTAGAGAAGAAAGGTGGCGCCCTGCTCGTACCGCTATTCCGCGCACAGTGAATTTGACAGAATCGCTGTTTGCAAAATTTCTTTTGATCTACATGTATATGTGAAGAAATTCGCCAGTTACAGAAAATAAGAAGCCACATGAAGTGGAAGTGTTCTGCTGTCTTTGGAACCTCAAATATGTCTTTGAGCCGGTTGGTCCTCGTTAATAATAGATTACGATCCACAACAACTGAATACCAGTAGAATACCCAACCAGCAAAAATGTTAGATCCGGAAGATTTCTAAGGCGACCAACCAACCCATGGTAAAGAGCTTGTTAGAATATCCCTTCGTTAACAATATTTGTTCCGCAACTTTATTGTTAAATCGAAGAATTTTTTAGAAATGGGCGTTGCAAGTTTAGGTATGAGAGTTATGGTAAGAGATGGCCGTCACTCCTTACGGGGTACTGCCGGAAGTGCGGCTGGAAACAGGCTATAATTACGGTCAAATATCTGGGGATTACGCTAGATAAGAGACGGACCATGTGGGCCTGCAGAAGACTTTTTGTTAGAACGGGGGGTTTGAGCTCAAGGCCGATATAGTGGCTCTACAGCATGATCGTCTGTCCGATTGTGTCTTATGCATCCATAGCATGCTGCATGGTGGCAGAAGACACGCCAAAAGAACTGCCATACTTCGCCTTAAGAAACTGCCTATCCGTTACTGGATCTATAAGAACGAGCTCAACTGCGGCTCTAGAGTCGCTTCTGGGATGGACTCCTACATATTTTTATACAAGACACAGCAGTCACTAGGGAGCTTGCAACTTCCAATATCTAACGACGACTTCTTCACAAATAAGCAAAAAATGCAGGTTTGTATTCTTGCGAAGATATCAGGGTTGGAAATATGCGGAATTTCTGATTCCATGACAAAAGTAGTCTGCTTTGGCAGAAAGTTCCGTTCGCTAAGATTGGGCAAAAGGGCTCCCTGCACTTTTTATCAGAAACGTACACTGGTGCACAGACGGTTCCAGGATGGAGGACAAAGCAGGTGCAGGTATTTTTTGGACCTAGCAAGAAACTTGCAATTCCCATTGGCAAATGGCGTAGGGTGTTTCAGGTCGAAATAGTAGCAATTTTAAACGGCGCAAAATTAGACATTGAAAAAAGTTTGAAGGGCTCCTCTCTAGTTATCCTTTCAGTTAGCCAAGCAGCCATCCGGGCCCTTTCAAACAGTACTATGAAATCCAAGCTGGTTAGAGACACGCTACAAATTTTGGCAGCCAAAAACGCGGTAACACTGTGCTGGGTACCAGGACCGAAGGTATCTTGGCCGCACTGGGTTAGGGGCTCCCTTTTTAAGAGATACAAATGATCTTTGAGGTCGCGGTGTCTCTTGTTCTGCTACAGAATTAACTAACTAACTAACTATGATAAGATACTATTTTCGAAAATGGACATGTATGCATTTTTGAGCAGAGCCAGAAATTCTGCAGCTTTTAAAGTTCATTTCCTACCTAATTTGATGCATACAAGATTTTAAAATGAAAGCATTTTTAGGGATCAGCAACGCGTTTCGAAAGTGCTCAAAAACCAAAATTTTATTGTATGAAGATTTTAAATTGTGCTTCATATTACCCACAGTGTTTGTTAACTTTGCTTAGACCATGAGAGTTTTAAATCGTGGCTTTGGCATATTTTCAAAACGAACATTTAATCCAAAATCTGCAGCCGTTCAGAGGTCGGCAAACGGTTTTGAAAATTGCAGTTTTTTACATTTTTGTGGTTTTTGGCCAACATATCCCCTAAATCTGAACGAATTGTCTAAATTGATATCTTAAATAAAATCATGATCTACGTAGGATATCATTAGAAAAGTTCCTATAAATGTATTTATTTACTTGAAAAAGATATCTAAATGTGGGAAATATTCTTAAGAAATATTCTTACATATGAATCCTTATATTTCGTTGTGTAAAATAAATCAAAATACTCTTATTATAGCAGAAGGATTCTGAAAAGAAATAAAAACTGACATCTTTCTACATATAATAACCGTTATTTTCAGATTAAAAATTTTCTATATCTACATAGAACATATGATCGAACATGTTTTGTCTCAAAGATTACACGAAATATCGATAAAACAATAAAAAAATAAAAAAAATTCAAATACAGGTTTTCATGGCAGAAAATATCTAAAAGCGAATAAAATCATTCCCTGATATTTACAGATCGAAACTGTAAGAGTAAAGACATATTTACTGGATTTTATTCCCGATATTATCGAATCAAGGGTTTTTGGCCGCGAAATTAAATTTTATACGGTTACTTCCGGTTTCAGAAGTTTAGCAACGTATTCGAGATTTCACTGTATTTACATAAACAACAATAAAAATCACTTATATGATACTTGCTGTTATTGCATACGCATTACCGATTACATTTCCTTTACACAAATGTAAATAGAAGTTAGATGTAATCACTCCGCTGAATTATTTATTATACTTTTGAGCAGTCATTACCAACCTTTGCAGAACAATCGAAAAGGCCATTGAGAAGTAATCGACCGTTTAACACGAATATCAGATACCCAAATTTTCACCCACACCCCACCACATATTTACCTGGTACGAATCGATCCCAAAATCCTGTCAATGGCATAATCACCCACGGCGTACAGTACACCCATATCAGCAAATTCATTATAATAGACTTGGTCATGGTCATTGAGCGATTCATTGGCTTTGTGATGACATTGTAGCGGTCATAACCGATGGCGGCATTCAACATACCCGCTCCAATGCCCGAATATGAGCCGATGGCGGCAAAAATTTGACACCAAGTATTGCCGAGCGCGAAGCCACGATGAAAGCTGTTATAGATGAATATCGGCGCTTTGGCGCACATAATAAAGTCGAGAAAAGCCAAATTTAATACAAAAATATTCGATGGCGTGCGGAGAGCTTTTGCGCTATGGAAGTTAGAGAGCAAAGAGATGGAAATGGTAGAATATTTAGTAAATACTTTGTTGAAGTTTTATGGAAACACGCGTGACTTCGAATAGTAAAATCGTTTTGTACCTCATGAAAACCCACAGCACAAGTCCATTGCCAATGGTCGAGGCGAAGAAAAGGAATGTGTAGAGTATGGCTAACATGTAGTGCATGGAGGCTGGTGGTTCCAATTGTGTCAGCCAATGTTCGGGAATGTATTGTATCTGATCGGGCGGCACATTCCAGCCCAGAAACTGCAGCTCATTAGAGACGCTGACAAATGAAAACAAAAAAGAAAATAGTACCATAGTTGCCATAAGGCATTGCGTAACACATGCCGTATGAGTGATATTTTACCGCGCTTCTGGCCGCAGCACAGGCTTCAGGCTTGCATTGCAGCAAGGCAGCATTGTCAACTCGCTGTGATTTTCCTGAGCGCTGTTGTTGGATGTTGGAAGTGTGATTACAACGCTGCTGTGCCGTTCATGCGTTTACGCGCTTCGCCTGCTTGACGTTTATGAGAATTGCAAGAAAATTTTCTTTTTAGCAAAAAAAAAATTAACACTCTCGCGGCCACAAAACGCTAGCTTCTTGCAATAATTTAGCCGTTTAAAACGTCTTGAAATCGCACCGCGCGCAACATAGCCACTACAGCCGAAACTTTTGATGTTGAGTGATGCCGAAGAATGCAAAGGGCTTTTATAGTTTCCAATACTTTGCTTGTCTTGCGGTTGGCTTATAGTGATTCTAATTGAATTTACTATTACATTTTGTAATGCATTTGGTTTGCGTGCCGCTTAATCGGCGCTGTGGCAGAGAAAATGTTGCAAGTTGACAAATTCCAAATTCCATAGGCTCAGACGGCAATCAATGCCATATGGCAACAGTGTAGCATAAGTATGGTTAAAGTGGAAGACACGAGATGGACAGCGTTTGTTTGTAGCTCGAATGGTTGATGGGGAAATTATGCATTGAATACACCCTTACTTAATTAATAAAAGGTTTATTGAATGGGTATCGACATATGCACATATGTATGTATGTACATGAGTATGTACATATGAACGAAAGTGTGTACACAAGTATATATCGCGTATCGTCGTCGTTCTGCGAAACCTCGTAACTGACATTTGTGCTAAAAAAGATATTTGCTCACCGGAAGCTCCCGTCATCAAGCCCTTATCGATTCTTAGATATAAGAAGAAGAGCTAATTCGGGATAAAAGAGAGAACCGTTTTGAAATAGGACTAGCTTTACTCTCACCTACAAAGTCTTGGTAACCTCACATGCGAGGTTTTGCATTTTCTTGATACGCGGTTTTGTACTTTAAACGATAGGAGCGTTCCTTATCTCCCAGAAATAGTCAGAAAAAGTCCGAAGTAGTCAGATTTAGTCCAAAAAGCGTTCCTTAACTCGGAAATGACAGCAAAAATGAGAGAGCAACAGTCAGTGAGAGTGACTCTCATCAGTCCGAAGTAGTCAGATTTAGTCAGAAGAATTTTTTCTGGCAAAATCCTGAAAAGTGTCAAACTCAACTGAATTTAAATTAAGGGAAATTAAGGAATACGCTAAAAGTGAGAATAATCTAAAAAGTAAAAGAAATGAATTGAAATTGGAAGAAGGCAAAAAATAATTGATATAGCAAGTGTTTATTGTGCTTGTGCTTGTGTGAATGTGTTTTGTACATACATTTCTGTTCTTATTTGACGTTAGTTTTGTTGTTGCCATTCTTTGGACTAAAAATTTGGTTTTTTGCGTTCCTTTACTTTTCATGTTATTCTCTTTAAGTGAGCGCATTTTGCTTACGCTCTGGCATTTTGACACTTTTCAGATTTTAGTCCAAAAAGATAAGGAATGAACCTGATATGTAGTCACTTTTATTTATAACCATACATGGGTTCATAGGACCAATGTCGTGCAAAAAAACATAAAAAATTTTCAGAATAAGCTCGACACAAACACAAATGCTG
>NW_023463039.1:0-15770 GCF_013731165.1 Rhagoletis pomonella | reverse complement strand
GGCGTATACGTACCCTTCATGCCCGGCACATGCGAGTAGTGCAGCACGTGTACACTTTCGTCCGTATTATCGCCATCGCGTATCGAACTACCCAAATAGAAGATGAATATCACAAAAATGAGTAAGAATATAAGTTGTTTGCGTCGCAACAGTCGATATGACCAGTTAAAGTATTTGGCTGATGGATTATTGGCTGGCTTGCCAGTGTTTGTTGTGACGAGTTGTAGTGTTTTTTGCCAACAAGTAGAAATTGCTTTTCTCAGAAGTTGTTGCTTTGGGTTTATACTTAACGTAGAGGATAGCACATTTGTGCATGTACTAGTTGGCGGTGTGGAATTTTCCAGTAGGCTGGTGTGATCTGTAGATAATGATTTGCACATATATACATACAGTAAGTATGAGTCAAAATCGTACAGTAAATTTAATATGGACCATATTTTGAAAATAGTTTGTTTTATTTAAATTTGATTAATTTTGAATCAAAATATAGTTCGTAATACAACAAAATCCGTAACGCATGAACAAAATCTGTTTTTTTTTTCTGTGAAAGAAAATGCGCAATACCCTCGACAAAAAAATATTGCCAAAACTAACGGTATTTTGTAGCTACTTCAAACTTGCACTTTATTATACTAAAATTGAATGGGCTATAAAACTGCGTACCAAAATAAATTCTAAAAATTCTGATTAAAAAGTGTGAAATTTTGATGTATCGTTACAAAGTTAGAAACTTTTGATAGTATGGATTTTGTTGTAGTATGAACTATGTAATTAATATAATTTAAATAAAACAAAAGATTACTGTACGATTTTCACTAACACTCACTGTACATACTACGTAAACTTTACAAGGTCATACGCTCTTAATTCAATGAATTTACCTTCCATTCCTTGTGGCGTTTTTGTTGTTGTTGTTTTTATTTGTGTTGACATCTGTAGTTTCATGTCCATACTTTTACTCTTGTGAGTCTCAGTTTCATTGCCATGCGGCTGTGTTTCACTCTCGGCTGTTTGTTCATTCTTTCTTGTTGACTTGACTGCCATATCTGTTTGCGTGTCTTGCTCTACAGTAAGGATAATACATAGCTGTCTTAGTCAAACTGCTGGAAGGGAAATAATCTGTAAATTAATATTGCAAAGATAAAATAAAAAATGAAATTCTAATTGTAATTTTATTTTATTTACATATTTTTGTATGTTGCAACAAAATCATTTCAATGCTTAACCGCCCTATTCCCACACCACTGACAAAACTCAGCGGCTGACTATTGCCTTTACTACTGCGCCTAATACTATGCCGCAAATTTATTTTAAGCTGTCGTATGACAATTGTCAGTTTTATTGTTATGACCTACTGAGTAAGTGACAACGGCGAAACAATGTTTATATTGTGTTTTAGGCGCAGTAATTGTGACAATAGTCATATGATGAATTTTGTCAGTGTTGTGGGAATAGGGCGGTAAAGCTTTATGGCTAATGAGCAAGGTACATTGAACAGGTAGTATCAGTAGAGCAGCTGATTTGATTTATTTTCAAATTATTTGGTCTCGAAAATGTCAAATATTTTTAATTTTTTTTTAAAAATTCTGAATTGTTAAAATCCATTTGCATGTGAAACCTTTTTCCATACAAAACAAGCGATTGAATAGCAGCTTTTGGAACGTTCGCCCAACTCAGCAGCACAACCGCTGATTACTGGCCCTTGTAAAGGATGGATCAATGCTTCGAGAAGCAAACAAATTTACTAGGAAAGAAAGTTGCAACAATTTTTATTTTTTCCAATTTCAATTTTTTATTTTTTATAATTTTTTGTATTTCACATGGCACGCTTTGATTTAGAAGAAAAAATTCAGAACAGTTTTTGACACTTTCGATACCAGAAGCAACAACAAAATACACGCAAATGTTGTTTTTGCTCTACTGATACTACCTGTTTAATGTGCCTTGCTAATGAGTAAATGCATAATTTGTGTAAAACATTACTGTGGCATACCCACTTTTAAATTCTGTCTACACAGACCGCAGAGCCGTTATAATTACTTCGTATTGCGTGCTCTAAATTATTAAAACAATCGAATGTTTAAAGTGCAAAAAATTTATGTATTTACTTAATAAATTATGTATGCGTGTAAATCAAGCTCTGTACAACCAGGGAAATTAGCAGGTGGTTCGTAAGGGGACATACAGACATACATACATATTTATTTGATACATTAGGCGCTTTCACAAAAAAAGTTCAATTTGTTCCACGCGAATTTGAACACTCACTATGAGGGTATTTCAGCTAAATCGCTTTTTGCCGTTGTAAAGTAGTGAAAAAGTCTACATATTGCAACTATGTTTGCAGCCATGCTATTTTTTTAGCGACAAATACGTTTTTTCCTCTTCTTTTATCTCAAACTCATGATGACGCTGCCGTGTTCAAAAAATTAATGTAGCTTTGTAGATAAAGCTTTTAGATAATGCAGCTAAAAAACTGTCGTTTTCAATGTGTTTCAAAGTAGTAAAACTGTAGGTTTTCTTAATAACTTTACAACGACGTATCACTTATAAAAACAGGACCTCAAAAAAAAAAGTTTTATAAAAAACGGATTAAATGTTTTTGCAGGGTACAGAAAAAATTTGTTCACACTCCTCAAATACTCTCACAGTGAGTGTTCAAAATCATTTGGAAAAAATTTTTTTTTGGCCCGTCCATCGTGATACGGTCTAATGTACATATCTACTTTGCGTGTATGCACATTAGGTTGTCCCAGAAATCAAAGAGCTATATTCGTTTTGGAAAAATTTGATATGCAATTATTTGATATATTTTTCTTTATAATGCCCAAATTTGTCATTAAAATTTGTGCAATTTAATGCGCAATGGAAATCCGGCATAATAAATTTTTATTTCCCTATGCTAACGATAATTCGTTGAAGCTGAAGTTTCGGTTAAAAAATTACACTAAGTTTGCCACATTCGCTCTCCCATGTGAAAATTTGACTTATTTGCTCAATCGAGGTACTCGTAAGTCACCATTTCTGGTTTTTAGTTTTTCAATTATAGTTTTTTAAAGCTGAGTTAATTTAACTTTCCAAGAGAAAACGTCAATAATTACTCAACGTGTCAACTTAAGCCAGCAGCGGAAATCTTTTGTTTTTCTGCTGTTTGAAAGTTTGCTGCCTGAAGTGTCACAAAAAAATCATAATGTTAAGTTATGTTACGGAAATTAAGTCTAGACTAACTGAGCTTTTAGGCTAGGCTATGTTAGACGAGCTTTTAGTGAATTCAGGTAGTCCCTACCGTGAGTCGCTTTCTAAGGTGTACAAGTCAAGTCATCGACGAAATTGTTCACCACAAGTACGAAGCTTTTTCTTCGTAGTGCGTTGCTACTACTAAAGCCCCATAAACCTTAATTAACTTTATGCTCATGCACGTTTTTGGGAAATGTCAGACTAAATGTCTTACAGCCATTAAGACGGGGTAACCAATACTAATTTTTTTCCGTGCCACATCATACGTGGTATTGATTGTATACATATGTACCTATGCTTTTATGTATCTTTGTTAACTCTTTTGGTCTTGAAATTTTTGTTTGAAGTGAGTTGTTAAAAGTAAAAGAATTTTGCTTGTGCATTTCAAAATGAGCAGCTATTAATTTTAAACTGCATACTGCACACAAATAATAAAATATAATTATATACTCCTCATTGGTTAATTTCAACATATGCACGCATAGCAAGCAATTAAGTACATATACAAAACATACTACTTGACATTGAAATTTTTCCCATTAATTTTTTTTGCTTTGAGTGTTTCATAATTTTTTTGTGTATCAGTTAGCATTTCTGTTAGTTTAACATCGGCTTAATGATGCTGAAAACATAATTTTCTTTCAATAAAATCTTTAAATTATGAGTAATCATTTAGTTAAGGCTAATGCAAGCTTTATTTGTTAGCGCCGCATTTGTTGCATATGAGCTTTTATTGGTTGCGCTTTTATCAAGTAAGTAAGTAAGTAGTTATGTAAATATATACGCATTCTATTTTGAAATTAATTGTCGGGATGCTTGTCTCACGCTAACTGGTAATTATTATAAAAAGATTTTACTTATTTATGCACATAATCTTCTATGCAAGTTTGCATGTTCACATAGGCAAAACAAATACATGTGCAAAAGGTCAAAAAATGCAATTTTGAAAAACATCACGATTATTAATATGTATTTGCGTATGGGAGGGAGATTTGTTGGCCAAGGTTTAATATTTCAATGGGTAATGAGTAAAAAATATAGCATATCTTTATTTAGGAATTGTAAAACTATTTATATCATGATGTAATCGGAATCACAAAAAAAAAAAAATAATAATAATACATAGTTATAAAGATTTTTAAATCTATTTTGTTTTTTTTTTTATGATTCCAAACTCCGATAAAAGAAAAAGCTACAAAAGAAGGTAGGGTATGACGAGTTTAAGTTGAAGATGAAGGTTAAGCTTAGATAAGATTGAAATTAAGGTAAAAATTAAGATTAAAAATAAGATTAGGATTTAGATTAAGATTAGGGTTAAGAATAAGAATTAGATGAAAGTTAGGAATATGATTAAGACTAAAATGTAGATTAATAATAAAATTAAGATAAAGATTAGGATTAAGATTAAGAGTAAGCCTAAGATAAGGGTTAAGATTAAGATTTAGAGTAAGATTAAGATAAATATTAGATAAGATTAACATTATGATTAGGGTTAAGACTCAGATAAGATAAGAATAAAATAAGATTAAGATTAAAATTAATATCAGAATTAAGGTTAAGACCAAGATGAAGATTAAGAATAATATTAGTGATGTATTTTGGAACAATTTTCCGTCATCCCTTGTCAAATTTGGTTTGGAGACAAACCGGTTTCGGCGTTGTACCATCTTCAGTGTCATTTTTCGTTTCTGCGGATTTCGGCAGAATATCGCTTCGTTACCAATATTTGTTCCACAACTATTTCAATCAATATACATAGATATTCTGGCGAAATCCACAATAAAGTCGAAATTTTTGAACTTTGGTTTTAATATAGCCACCACGCCCATTTCTAGAATATTCTTTGATTGAAAAAGTTGTGAAACAAATGTTTTTAACGAAGCGATATTCTGCCGAAATCCGCAATAAAATCTGCGTTTTCCTAATTTTAGTTCTGCCATTGCCACGCCCATTTTGTAGGGGTTCGTCGCCTTAAAGAAAAATATTGCCGTACAAATATTATATCGGTATAGGTATTCTATCGGAATCTGCAATAAAATTTAATTTCTTGCAAAAACTCGATGTTTAACATTTTACTTACTACAAATATCTCCACATAAGTTTTCGAAAACAAATTACAAAAATTTGTTGATTCTCACAAAATAAACCATCTCGTCATAAAGAAAAATATTTTAAAAAATAGTTCTAGAAAATCGCCCATTTTTTGAACCACGTTTTTTTTTATAGAGAATTAAACAAGGATTGCGATGGTATAATTTTAAATCCCTAAATTACTGGTCTTCACTATGCAAATCAACTTCAAAAATTTCAACTGTTAATAGCTAAGTTAACTTCAGGACAATCAAGATATCTTTAGTTCTTGAAATGCCAGACAATGCTGGAATTTCTTGCTTTATTCAAATCGATTTGAGAAAATATTTTATTCACATTTTCTGTGGCAACTGGAATGCAACGGACAGGTGACACCCCTTTATCTTAATAATTCACTTTCAAATACAAAAAAAAAAAAATACCGAAAGATACGGGACTTTAGAAAAAAAAAAACAGTAATTTGTACTAGGAGCTAATTTAACTGTTAAACTCTGAATATGTAAACATTGCTGAGCGGTCACTTTCGTTTCGAGGAGACGAGAGAGAAACATGGATATAAATAGTGTGGTTTCAGTAGGAGTACATTCACTTGCTACTCTCTAAAGCCTTTCGGAACTTTTTGGGTGCCTAAGGCCTAAATCTAGAATGTCAGTTTGAGAATCTGTTGTGTCAAGTTTGAAGTACAAAAATCAATTAATTTACAAGTTTTTATCAAATGTTGAAAAAGTCGTAGATTTTTTGTTTGTTTTTCTATGATTTTTTTTTTGCATTATCACGAAGTAATAAAACAAAAAAAGGCCGAACTATTTGTTTTTCTAACTGCATTTTTATCGCATTTCCGTTTTTATATTTTATAAGTATTTATTAAACGCAACAGATGTCCACGAAACTACATTTTTAACCCTTGACACATTTTTGTGTGCCAAGCAAGCTATACAAGTCATCTGTGCGTAGAATGTGAATGTAATATATGTATATGTATGTATGCACTTGTACGTTTTAAACTTAGTACAAATAAGTTATTAAATTGATAAGAATTGCATAAAATTCAAGCATATGTACATACATACATACATAAATATGTATGAACGAATATATTCACACGACGAGACGATAAAGTCATTCCTTCATACGACTATGCAATATTTATGTTCACTAGCACAATAGCAACAATATACAATGATTTCACAATAATAATACTATGTCGAGAGGCTAGAATGAGTGGTCGCTACGTTCACCAATTAAATCAAAAATAGCATATAAAAGCGTACTTGGAGCACAGAAGGGCGGTTCGGAGCCAATGTCGTACCCTGCAGAGAAAATGTAGCTGTTTGTGGTTCAATACTTGTTTCATAGAAATTTGTGTGTATGTCTTAAAAGATAAGCAAGAATGATCGTGGAAAAGGTAGGCTTTTAATAAATTAAACATCCTTCATATATGTACGTACATATACAGCATTAATAAGGGGGATTTTCAGAGTGACTACGGCCAGTGGGTGCAAACTCTAAGCCTGGCTTTGCGAAAAAATCCCTTACCCTATCCATCGACAATAAAGAACAAACAATTTCCAAACTCACCGTAGCCCTACTTCTCGGCAATGGTATAAGGCAGAAGATAAGAGTAGTATGTATTTGAGAACAGGTGCAGTAAGGATTTGTGCAGAAAAGAAGCATTGAGCGCCTCCATTTGGCAATGGCAAACCTGCGAGTGTACTTCTGCCATTAAAAAGCTCGAATGTAAACTAAGCTTTTGAAAGCATTGAGGAGATCCAGATAAATGTTTGAGCACCAAATATTGACATATGCATGTATACAATTTAATTATTGTAATTATTTACATCTATATGTAGAATATATATAGAATGTCGTCCGCACTATTTATTTAGAGTACCAGGTTGACCGAGCTTTGCCCGGAGTGCATATACTTTTTAAAGTTTTAAAGATTTAGATGACTTAAAAAAAAAAATATTTTGGAAAAAAAATTGGATGACGATAACTATTAAATAAATTTCTTACTCTAAAATTTAGGTGGCAACCCTATTCCGAAATACGCTGGAATGAATGGTACATATCTTGAGCGTATATGTACTATATATACACCAAAAAAATGCTGATTGAAATTAGCAAAATAAAAATTTGTATTACATTGAAGCGTGGCAACCCTGATGGAAAATATTTTTTGACCAAAGTTCTCAACAATACGTTTCATTTGATATCGATGTTTGCGATGTTTTAGATAAACTATGTAGAATTGAAAATAAGTGGCAACCTTACACTATTATTCCAAAGGATAACATTTTGTATACAGGGCAACAAGCATTGTTTAAGAACCTTCTCTTGGTACCCATGAATAGTAATATTTCACCTTTTTTCTAAAAAAAAAATTAAATAAATAGCGATTCAAAATAGGTGGCAATCCTATTAAAAACATTTTCGAATTAGGGATCTTTAAAATACCTTCCATTTGATACTCAATTGTGATGTTTTAATTAATTTGTAACTAATTTCGAACACACGAGTCCTCTCGGAGATAGTGCCTATTCAGATAACCTTAAAATCCAAAATATTTTCTGTGTACAAAATTGCATCAAAATAGTTAGAGGCGTTTCCGAGAACCCTATAGATACATATATATATTATGTCATAAGATTTTAGCCCACCTATAAGATGCTTATGAAGCGCCACATTAATTAGCACCTCATGGTGTCGTCAAATACAGTATTTGCTTAAATAAAAAAAAAATAAATAATAAAAAAACCGCAATAAACTCTCCAACAGGGTATGCTTTCGTTTATACTCGTCATGAAGGTTGGTGTGTTTGTGGTGCTCTGGGCGACATCGCTGTGATCTCTTGCTTTATACGTCAGTGTGCAGATCTGCAGCTGTTTTTTTTTTATATTTATTATCTTATTTAATTCGAATATTTTCTATGCGCATCCACAGATATGCTATGTATATGGATATACGATGTATATGCATGTTTTTATATTATACATATATATATATATGTAAATACAACAGCGAACACAAAAATAGCAGAGACCAAGTGATTCGATGATAAAAAGGTGGACATTTCACATTGAAAATTACAATCAACCATGGTTGCCAACCCATTTTTGAGAATTCCCCGATTTCGACAATGAAACTCCTCGATTTTGCCCGAAATTTCGTTAAATTCCCCACCCATCTCCAGATTTCATCCAGATATCTCCTTATTTACAAAAAAAAAAATTTTATCGATTTTGATATATTGCCAGTCTTCTGTTTATTTTATTATTGTGTATGTATTCATAAACCAAACCAAACTTTTATAAAGTTAGTTAACAAATAAAGTATAAAAAATGTTTATAAATATATTATTTACATACAGTGGTCGAAAAAATTTTAGTCGCACCAAATTTTGCCAAGTTTTTGCAAATATTATTTTTTTTGTTATTAAATGTGAATTTTTTTTTTATAAATATATAGTTCACTCTTTAACGAACAAAGTTTTAAACTTTGTGTGATATTAAAAAAAAATGAACAAACTTTCGTAAAAAATTTTAACTATTAATTAGAGTTTCTAGAAAGATTTTGAGTATGCAGTTTTGTAACTCACTCAATTCTAGTGCAAGTTTCAAGTGGGTAAAAATTTCAATTTTAGAATTTTTTTTGCCGCAGTTGTTGCGGTTTTCTTTCATATAAAAATAAATTGTGTATATTCGTTATATGAAATAAAATACGACAAAGAAATTTCTAAAAAATCAACAGTAATTATTTTGCTGCTTACAAAATAATAGATAATGGAAAATTAGGGGAACAGTATTTCTGAGGTTGAAATCGGCTAATATTAAACCGTTTTCCGCATGGGCCGATCCATGTCAAATCCAGCAACGTTAGGAATGAGGGGCATCGACCAAAGCGTCGATTACAAACGTATGTATATGTTTCAATGGCAGAGCGCATAGTGAAGAGCGAAGCGTACATACAAGTTTGTAATTGAAGCTTTACTCGACTAGCTCTTCGCTTTGCTCGCCGCTGTACTATGTTTTTAGCCTAAATGATCTTGAAAGATTCTGAAAATTTCAAGATGATTTTTTTTACATAAACAATTTTAATTAACGAAAAGTGACACTGAAGATGGCACAACGCCGAAACCGGTTTGTCTCCAAACCAAATTTGACAAGGGGTGACGGAAAGTGGTTCCACATTACATCAATTTTAATTAAATTTAAATTAATTTTTAGCTTAGAGTTCGCAATCATTTTTTTTTTCAAAGTCCAAAAATTCATATCTTAAAAAAGACACATTCTTGAAAATTTTTTGGATTGTTATGATCAGTTAGAAGCATTATATAAACAAAATTTTACCAAAAGTTTATATAAGTGTTTGCTTTAGAATTTTTCAAATTTAAAAATTTTGTAATTTTACGATTTTTTTTAAGTACAACAATAGTTTTGAAGATATTCAAAAAATAAACTTGCAAAACCAGGGAAATTGTGAAATTTTTAACTTTCGAAACATTCATCCAAATCAAAATTGGTAAATTGCAACATGGATGGACCCATATATATATATATTTTATATGGGGTAAGGAGTTTTTTCCGCAGAATTGCTATAAAATTATTACAAATAAATGTGGAATTATGATGCGAATTCAACTATAAAATTTTACAACTTTTTTTTTAAGTGGGTGATGTAGTTACGAGCATATAAAATAATTTTGTAAATACGATTATGAAAGAGATTTTACTTTCTGAAGATTTCAGAAGGATAATATTTTTGTTACATCAAAAAATATTTATTTAATGATTTTATAGAAATTGTATTTTCCCCATATGAAATATATGGAAAACTTTACTGCGGCTTAAAAGTTAACCGATTTCAAGAAAAAAAACGGGACTCACTATTTTCGAAATTTTTCAGTTCTGGGGGGGGGGGGCTGAAAAAAAAAAAAGCAACAATTGGACCACCCTAATGTAACCTTTATTTATATGAACCCACTCTTTTTATTTACTGCCTGAAGAACATTTGCAAATTTTTGTTGCTTAAATTTTTTTTGAAAGACACTGTCGCTTCTTTTATGCTAACCACTGTATTTATGTAGATGTAAACACCTGTACCCGTTATTTATTTACATATTTAATTCTGTTTATATTTACAACCCTTTGGTGGCGATTTTTCATGTAAACTATACACATAAACTACATACATACATACATACATATGTATTTAAATTTTATCCGCTTGTTGTTCTTGTTGCCTTTTGAAATTAGGTAGAATAAAACACTAGTGGGACGCGATTCGTTTGATTTTTTGTTTGTTTTAATTCATAAGTATGTACGTGTGTATGCATTCGGAGAATTTATCAATTCAGTAGAAATAAATAATTTTCTTAATAATTTTGCTGTGACATATTGTCGCGCAATCTGAAATGCATGAACCACTTATTAATTCACTAATTGTATATAAATATAATTAGCAACGTACAGGACTATATAATCGCTTAAAAAAAAAACTTTACACATTTTATTATCATTCGAACTTGTGACCATTTTTTGCTTCATTTTTTATTTTCATAATTTTTGTTTAGCCTGTTTATATTATTTATGTATATAGATGTCTCACATAATTATTTTAAGTTTTCTTAGGGAATTTTTCAAAAGCGTAGCTATTAATTATAAGTCGCCGACAATGCTGAACGCCACCCGTGGCGGTATCACAGACGAGACTGACTGGCGCAAAGTGCCATTCGGTATTGGATAGCTTTAACGGCAGCATTGATCGGCTGTGGTACAGTGGCTTGTGAGCGTGAAGAAATAAAAGAAAATTAAATTGCACTGTGCGGCATGAAAATTGCATATCAGATATGGCTAGCCGTTTCTAATAGAATTTGGGTCGCTGAATTCGAGTCTGAACTCAAAATTGCTGTAACACACACTCCTTACTTAAAAACCCGCCTTATTCGCATTGTTTTCCTTTTTTCGCATTGTTTTCCTTTTTTACATATCTGGGTACTAAGATGTCATGGAAAATATGCACTTACATATTCTTATTATATCAAAAGCAAGAAATAATGACCACATAGCGCGAGCCCTGATAAAATAAAAAATTGAAAATTTATTTAGTAGTGGGATATGAATTTATATGCATAAATATTTAAATAAATTCCTCTTTTCTTTGTTTAGCAACCAACTACAAAACAATCACTCCATGACCAAAGTGGGAGAGCATATCTTTGGACATTCGAACAAAAAACAACTCAAGTCGGATTCGATCAATTTTCCTTTAAAGCACTAAATTATTGAGCTCCTAACAAACATTTAAAGTACTAACTGATCGTAGCTATAGTCTAAGTTACGAGTTTCATTTTAATAAAACAAAAATTTAATAAGGACGTAACTAGACATGTATGTACGTGTGTATGTAAGTAAATACAGTTTTTAAGAAGCTTAATTTTTTGTTCTTCTAAAAACCTTAACACATATAAAATCACCTGAGTAGTTTCTTTAACTAATTAAAAATTGAGCAATTATGTTCATAAAATTTTTTACATACATATGTAAATATATATGTGCATACATAGCTTTTTCCTTTTTGTCCTTGTTGTTTTGTTTTGTTATATGTATTTCTTTCTAATTAAGAAATTGACAACCAGTGTTGCCTGAACTTTTTCAGAGAAAAGGCTAAATGGGCAAAAAATAAAGCTAAAAAAGGCTAAATCAAAATTTTAGTTATGGCTAAGAAAAATAGCTAAATTAAGAAATGAAATATTTTTGGTCGTCATTATAAATTCATACCAAGGATCAACTTTTTAACCGACTTCCAAAAAAGGAGGAGGTTATCAGTTCGTCGGAATATTTTTTATTTTTTTATTTTTTTTTTTTATGTACGTTACCGCATAACTTTGGACCACGACGTAGTGTCTCAGAGGTGGTCCCATACTAATCTGGTTAAGATCCGATCAGTGGATCATGAGATATATATATATATTTTTTTTTTTGAGAGTTGAAGTCGGTTTTTTTTTTTTTGGTAAAAATTACTTGTTTTTAGTAAGTATTTTTCGTAGTCTCAAAAAATCTAGGCAACTTAAGACAAAGTTTTAATTCCACCTTATTTCATTCATTCCATACCTAACTAAAAATCGCATTAAACATTCTAACACTCTTTAAAATTGCTGTTAATATTTCGAGCAAAAGTAGAAAGCTAAAAACAGCTAAATAAATTTAAGAAAAAGCAAAGGAGACCATTATTTTTGATATTTTGAAGCCATAGGTCTTCCATGTTCGATTATGCTCTCCCTTTTTTGTATGAAAATCAGGGATGGAAAATTAAATTTTCAAATTGTATCTACGAAATCCAGACGAATGCATCTTAAAAATGAAATGAAGACAGCTCATCAAACCCTTTTGACAGTACAGAAAATACGAACAGAACTTGACTTTATGACGCCATACCTGATTTAGGGTTGCACATTAGTGTTGTCACAAATATTTAATTTTTTTTTTGTCAAAATTACCAGAAAAACTTACTAAACTCATTTTATCAAACCTATTTTATGTGCAGAACTATATGTACATACATATCTATGTAGACTAGGGTGGTCCAAAAATGCATGTGAAAAAGTAAAGTCGTAATTTTAATGCTCTCATCCCCTAGGATTGTTCTATACCGAAAAAATTATACCCTAGTATAGAAAAAAGTGTGATGTCTTGAAAAAAGAAGAAGAGATGATGAAGAGATGTGGTGATCTCCGAAATAGCTGCTATAACTTCTACCGCTTAGACTTTGTTGCTTTTTCAATTTTTCCTAATAAACAATCGTGGTACAAAGCTCATTAAAAATATTAAAAATAAAATGTTAATAAGCCGCAATAACATTGACAAATTAAAATTTTTTTTCGAAACTTTTTTTGCAGCCAAAAAATCTTTCGATTGAAATAAGGGCTGACTATTTACATGTGTACTTACATACCTACATACTAGAGGTGGAAAAATTTCAACGATACTATCGATATATCGATGGTTTATGTTTTCAAAAAATACTATCGATGTTTTAAAACTATCGATACTATCGGCTGCAATGTAAAGCCAATGAGGAAATTGTCTTTCGTGGAGACACATTATATATGATGAACAAAACGATGAGAATTGGTAGTTCTTACATATGTGAGTAACGATTTTTTAGCTCTTATTTCGCCAAAATTGAATTGAAAAGCTAAGTCTGTATTTAAGCGCATTTTCTACTACATAAAAAAAACAACTTAAATTTCCTCAGTTTGGAATTATTTTTCGAAAGTCAAGGAAAATAGATCTAGAGCGATTTGTTTTTACTCTAAAAAGAAATTAAAAAAATCCAGTGGCAATATAAGCGATTTGTGAAACTATTTGCATCGCTGCTCATAATACCTGACGTCAAAAGGTAAACGGCCAACTACAACCGAGACTCTTACATAGATATTCTCATTTTCGTTGTTAGTGTTTCCGATAGGATAGGAGTATGATGTATTGTGGAACGAGTTTCCGTCATACCTTGTCAAATTTGGTTTGGAGACAAAGCGGTTTTGGCGGTATGCCATCTTCAGTGCCATTTTTCGTTCGAGAACTTTATATAGCTACATATTTTTTATAAAATACCTTTGCATTCCAATATAATCTGTACAGTTAGAGAGAGTTTTAAGTTAGGCTGGATTACTTATTATTAAATCGCCGACCAAAACTGAAGTCGAAAGCTCGGACAAGCTTTTTTTTAAACAAATGTTTACGCAAACAAAAAAAAACTGTACAGGATATACTACATTTAGCTTAATAAAGCTAATAGCCTATTTCCACCAAAGCCTTAACTGCAGTTAAGAGCTCGGAGAAGTTCCAATAATTCTAATATGGGGTGATCGGAAAGCTTTTTTTCTTTATTTTTGCTTTTCTCCATTCGTTTTCTTCTACTTAACAAGTGGAATTATCCCATTCGAGTTGTAATCTCCTTTTTCCAATAGGCATCAATTGCAGTTAAGGCTTGATGGAAATCAACTATAAGTCTTTTGATAAAAATTGAATTTTTCTTATAAATCAAATATGGCCGATAGTATCGATCTATCGATAGTGTTCATCAATATTATCGGCAAATATCGATAGTCACTACTATCGATAGTTTTCCACCTCTACTACATACATATGTACTTACATACTATATTCAGATCGCAGAAAATACATTCGTTCGTGTATTTTATTGTATTTTAGCGTTTAATTAACACCTTATATTTAGGTACACAGGAATTGTGTGCAACACACGAAGTGAATTAAAAAAAGCAAACGCCTCGTGGAGAGAACGTGACTACAGCAAAGCAATTCTATTTATATTTATGTAAACTTTAAATACATTTAAACCAAAATAAATTTAAAAATACTAATATTGCACTAAAATGAATATTTATCACAAAAGATGAGGCGCGGAAGTGGTTAATATTTTTTAGATAGAAAGTAAATTCCCTATCAAAATTTTGTCCTTAGAAAAAGCAGTTATTTAGCGTCTGATAAAGTTGATCGCTATAAAAAATCAATCCGACATCATTGAAAATAATTTCATAAAAAAATATTTCCTAAACCCGAATATGACGGGTTGTTTTCGATAGATTCCCTTTAAAATTCTGAAACAGCAAGTAATTTATTAAACACTCGTAATGAGTATTCTACTTTTTAGGTTGAGGAATATTTCTCACCACACACAGCTTGCGTTTCCCTAGTACATACTCTTAGTTTCTTAAAAACATTTTTTTAAGTTTTTTGTATCTGAGAAACTAACTTACACGGATTGGTGAAAAGGCATACTTACTTTTTTGTTTCTACGTATTACCAAAATTTTAATGCGTAAAATATTTGTGGCACTACCGAGACTCGCACCAGTTTTTAGAGCTCAGTTACAATTGAAAAAAATAATATATATATATTATAAACTCTGTTACGAACCACCGTTTCTTATTTTCCGGCTAAAGTTTCTTCAATTATTTTTTAGGTCTTCAACTTCTGTAATCAGTTTTAGATGCACACGTATGTGCATTAAGGTGCGTCACTGAAAAAAGTTGCGGTTTTTTCACCGGAATTAAAAAATTTATTTTATTGTAAGACCTCCGCCAAAATATGTCACAGAAATATTAAAATTTGCTTGTGCCGGTCCGAAAGCAGAAAAAGCAGTTGCTTAGTTTTTATTCATACGGCCCAATGTTTAAACAATTTTATGCAGACCTGTGATCAAAAATATTTTTAAAACCTAGTTTTGTTTATAAAAAAAAACGAAATTTTTTAAGGTATTTTCATATCATTCCAATGGAAAACCTGCACCGAATTATTTTTTATGGAGAGTGATGCACCCTAATGTACATGTGTACGTATCTTTATGCAAATGTATACATAAATGTATGACCGTGTATACAGAGCTCGCAAAGGAAACATAAGCTTTAATAATAATGT